>NC_042628.1:76651154-76693088 GCF_901001135.1 Rhinatrema bivittatum | reverse complement strand
CTCTCTCTCTCTTTCTCTCTCTGTCTTTGTCTTTATCTTTATCTGCCTCTTTTCTCCCTCCTCTCTCTCTCTCTATTATCTGCCTCTCTTTTCTCCCTCTCTCTCTCTCCACAGCCTTTCAGTATCTGTTTGCGCCATGCCTACACCTCTTCGTTCTCCTTCAGTCTCTCTCTATCTCTGCTTCCCCGTCCTTCAGGTCTGGGCCTGGGGAAGAGCCTGCTGGAGAGTGGCTCTCTGGCCGCTTCAACCATGGACACAGTGGTGACGGAAAGGGGATGATATCCACCCTGGTTATTGAGGAGACGCTGGAGGCGGACTTCCACGTCCAATACAACTGCACAGCCTGGAACCGCTTTGGCGCCCACTCTGCCACCATCAGTCTCAAAAAGCAAGGTGAGCGTCCCTCTGCATCTCTCGCTTCTTTCTCTTGTGTACCTGCCTTTTTTTCATGATCTGTTTTTTCTCCCCATACGTCCTGTCCTCTTTCCTTCCCCTATCCCTCTTCCTCCTATTACTTATCTTTTTGCAGTGCTAGAGCTATGTCCCTGCTCCATGGAGCTTACATTCTAGTCAAGGCACGTCTAGGAAATGTATTTATTATAGTGAATATGGTAAAAATCAAGAACTGGAAGAGCCGTGTTTTTAAGTTTAAAAGCAGCCTCAAAAGGTGAGATTTATATGGGACGGCCCTGTCCAGAGAGGGAGCCGGATGCCACCAAGTCTGTTGCAGGTGTAAGGCACAGCCAGGAGGAAAGTGCAGAGCTCAGAGTTGGCGGTGGAGAAGGGCTTAGATAGAAATAGATTACCCGAGGAGCGGTGATCGTGAGGAGGGCTGCAGAGAGAGAGGGAGAGGGTGAGGACTGCAGAGCGAAGGCGCTTGCAGGGGAGTAAGAGCAGCCAGTGTAGTGGCTTGAGAAGAAGGGTTACCAGGATCCTGAAATAGGAGGCTCTTGGAGAGATTCTCAGGGGGTTACTTGGCCTTAGCTTTAGGGATTGAGTGATGTGACTTTATTGCAGAGATGATTCAGGGGTGAGGAGAACCTCTGGGGCAGATGTGCGCAGATACAAAAAGTGGTGCTCATTTTGGAACGGAAGAGTTTGAGGGAAGCTGGAGGAGGTTAGCCCCTGCCACTGTCCAGCTTAGGCCACGAGCTCTGGGAGACGCAGAATTTACTCCCCTGAAGAGGGCATGATCTTTTTCCAGTAAAGGAGATGCCTCCTGTGTCCAGGGAAGAAGATGGACCAAGGCTTAGCTCCTTTCACTAAACGGGAAGGAGGAAAGAGACTCGATCGTTGTTCTGAGAGCGCCTTGACGGGAAGAGCGTTTTGGTAGTTGCTGGCTGGGATAGATTCAGGGAGATCGAGACGCTTTCTTCACGGCAGGGGTGGAAGATGCGTGGAATTGCCCTCCTGGAAGAGGTGGTGAGGACAAGAGCGGCACTGGACTTCAGCAGAGCGGGGGATGAACACCGAGGAGCCCTCGTGCCTGAGGGATAACCTGCATGGGAGGACAGGATGAGGCATTTGGGTTTCTAACTGCCCACATTTACTCTGTTGGAGGCTCCTGGATCTCTAGTTCTGCCCGAATACGATGGGTTCCCCTCCGAGCTGTGTCTCTTACCCCGCTCCTCACAGCACTCTCGCTCTCTCTCTGCAAGCTCCTGCGACCACGTGGCTGTGACGCAGGTCGCTCCCTTCCTCTACCACCACCACTACTGCTATCTCCTGCTGCAGCTGGCCCGACGGTGAGGACCTGTATCAGCCCTGACCTCGGGCCAAGGGTCCACGAATCCTAACACTACCACAGGCAGCACGTTTGAAAAGGGGCGAAAGAAATGGGAAAAAAAAAGTTTCCTAGTAAAAACTTATCCAGAAAAATATGTGGATGATGGCTTTAAGTGGGCAGCTAAACAGAATAGATGTGATCTACCAAAAGCAGAAAAGAGAAAACTGATTGGTAACATTAACACTATGTCTGCGGATATAGTTAACATTTAAAAAAAGCATCGGCATGTATTACAGACTCTCGCTTGTTTTGCAAATAAACACTCAATGGTCGCAAATAAGCAGGAGAAAATATGTGAAGGACCTGATTGTCTCCTCAGCCTTACCACGAATAGGGTTTAGAGACATTCGGCCACCGGGTCATCGTCCTTGTGGTCATCGTTCTGTCTGCAAAGTTAACCTTAAGACTGACGTAATCAGTAAACATAAAGACATTTTTAAATGTAGGAATTTTACAAACTGTAAGGCGGCAGGCGTGACTTAGGCGGACAAATGTCCTTGTGAAATGCGGTGTATTGACCTCTAAATAAGAGACTGATTGAACATAAGAGAAGAGTAGAAGGTAACATTCAGTTATTAGGAATCATTTGTTTGAAGACTATTAGATTCTGTGTTCTGGGCAAGGGTACTCGCGTTTGAAATTATCTGTTAATAAACCTTTCCCTTCACTACATACAATTGGTCTCATCTTTTCACCGTTGCTTCCTGCATTACGAGACCGTCTTCTGCTTCTTGCTGTTAGACTCAGTCCATGCTGAGACTACATCTGAAGTATTGTGTTCAATTATGATCCCCCGCCTCTCAAAAAAGGTATAGATTCACTGGAGAAGGTACAGAGAATGGTGAGCAAAATGATAAAGGGGATGGAACGGCTCCCCTATGAGGAAGCTGAAGAGGTTAGGGCGGTTCAGCTTGGAGAAGAGACGGCTGAGAGAGAATATAACAGAGGTCTGCAAAATCATGAGAAGACGTGAACGGTTAAAAGTGAATCGGTTATTTACTCTTTCAGAGAATAGAAGGACTAGGGGGCACTCCATGAAGTTAGCATGGGGCACATTTAAAACAAATCGGAGAAAATTTTCCACTCAACGCACAACTAAACTCTGGAATTCATTGCTAGAGGATGTTGTTTAGGCAGTTAGCTTAGTTCAGTTTTAAAAAGGTTTGGACACGTTCCTAGAGGAAAAATCCATGAACTGCTATTATGGTATTAATAAGCAATAGCTTGTGGTTTACCTAATGTTGGTAACTTGCCAGGTACTTGTGACTTGGATTGGCCACTGTTGGAAACAGGATGCTGGGCTTCATGGACCCTTGGTCTGACCCAGTATGGCAATTTCCTATGTTCTTATGTTCTAAGTAACTCCCAGCCCCTCTTACCCCCTTCCCCTGCCCCCAAATCCTATCCCATATCCTTCCCACAAAAGAAGGAATGTGAATAGCAAGGGCGAGTCCCAGCTCACCGGGATAGGGCCCATGCAGCTCGCCGTCCATCTGGTGCATGGTCCAAGCGTCCAGGCCCATGCAGCTCGCCGTCCATCTGGTGCAAGGTCCAAGCGGCCAGGGCCCATGCAGCTCGCCGTCCATCTGGTGCATGGTCCAAGCGTCCAGGCCCATGCAGCTCGCCGTCCATCTGGTGCAAGGTCCAAGCGTCCAGGCCCATGCAGCTCGCCGTCCATCTGGTGCATGGTCCAAGCGTCCAGGCCCATGCAGCTCACCGTCCATCTGGTGCAAGGTCCAAGCGTCCAGGCCCATGCAGCTCGCCGTCCATCTGGTGCAAGGTCCAAGCGTCCAGGCCCATGCAGCTCGCCGTCCATCTGGTGCATGGTCCAAGCGTCCAGGCCCATGCAGCTCGCCGTCCATCTGGTGCAAGGTCCAAGCGTCCAGGCCCATGCAGCTCGCCGTCCATCTGGTGCATGGTCCAAGCGTCCAGGCCCATGCAGCTCGCCGTCCATCTGGTGCAAGGTCCAAGCGTCCAGGCCCATGCAGCTCGCCGTCCATCTGGTGCAAGGTCCAAGCGTCCAGGCCCATGCAGCTCGCCGTCCATCTGGTGCATGGTCCCAAGCGTCCAGGCCCATGCAGCTCACCGTCCATCTGGTGCAAGGTCCAAGCGTCCAGGCCCATGCAGCTCGCCGTCCATCTGGTGCATGGTCCAAGCGTCCAGGCCCATGCAGCTAGCCGTCAATCTGGTGCAGGTCCAAGCGTCCAAGGCCCATGCAGCTCGCCGTCCATCTGGTGGAAGGTCCAAGCATCCAGGCCCATGCAGCTCGCCATCCATCTGGTGCATGGTCCAAGCGTCCAGGCCCATGCAGCTCGCCGTCCATCTGGTGCATGGTCCAAGCGTCCAGGCCCATGCAGCTCGCCGTCCATCTGGTGCATGGTCCAAGCGTCCAGGAAAAGTCTCTTTCTTCAAACTCCCCAAACTTGCAAACACATTTTCCAAGAGCATCAACGAGGGAGAAGTGTTTCTGCAGTTTGTCAGTGGGGGAGAATCTGCAGATCTCCTCGCAAGCAGCCAAGCAAAGGTTTCTGGGGTTTATGTCCCCTGCCCCTACGAGGAAAAGCGAGAAAGAATGGGCTGAAATCAGCTACGGGAGAAGGAATAGAAAGCGATGGACAGGGTGACAGGAGGAGGGGGGAAAGCCAGACTGGAGCCGAGACCGCCAGAGACGGGAGGAGAGCTGGCAGGGCAGGAAAGCGAGAGATGGAAGGAGGAGGCGCACGGGGCGTTTTCCTCCTCTCGGACTGATTTCAGGGAAGCCAGGCCTCTTTCTCTGTGCTCTCTCTCACTCTTACTTTCTTAATCCCTCCTAACCCTAACTGTAACCACAACCCCAATACAAATTCCATCCTGACCCTAGCACTGACCTCTGACCCTATCTCTACCTCAGCCACAGCTCTGAGCTCCAGCTGCCTCTCCACCCTTCCTTCCCTCTCGCTCTCACTGTTCTCTCTCACACTTTGGCTGTTTGTCTCTCGCTTCTCCTTGCTCCGAGTTTCCTTCCCCCCTCACCCCCAGCTGGTGGGAGCTCCTGCTTACAGCCCGCTCCCTTCTCTCTCCTGCAGCCATCTTGCCCCTCATGGTCATTGCAGCCTCTGTGGCCTCGGGGGTTGCCATCTTCCTCTTCCTCATCATCATCGCCTCGCTGTGCTGCCGTTGCCGTCGCCGCCACCTTGGGAAAGGTCAGTCGTGAGTCTCCATGATGCACACGCGTGTACAGCAATACGCACGCATGCATGCTTCACGTACCCACCCAGCAGTAATGCAACACACACAGGCTCGCATCTTTTATTATCGTATATTGTCCTGATTTATTGATTTAAGATTTGCAATTAATCATGAACTGAATAAACAGAAACATATTCATGTCAGTGCAAACATAGCCGTGAACATAAACTCTCCGTGCACATGCATGCAAATACACATCATATGTACATGAGCACATGTAATGCATACCCCAAGCAGAGCAATACATACATGTACATGCATGCAAATATACATCATATGTACATGAGCACATGTAATGCATACCCCAAGCAGAGCAATACATACATGCACATGCATGCAAATATACATCATATGTACATGAGCACATGTAATGCATACCCCAAGCAGAGCAAGACATACATGTACATGCATGCAAATATACATCATATGTACATGAGCACATGTAATGCATACCCCAAGCAGAGCAATACATACATGCACATGCATGCAAATATACATCATATGTACATGAGCACATGTAATGCATACCCCAAGCAGAGCAAGACATACATGCACATGCATGCAAATATACATCATATGTACATGAGCACATGTAATGCAGAGCAATACATACATGCACATGCATGCACATCATTTCCTTGTGATGAATACTGAAAGCACACAATCATGTGAACAAGTCATGCTTGTACTCCTGCTCACCCCATCCTCCCTTCTCTCACTACAGCAAAACATGGAAGCAGGATCTCAAAAGCAGACATCCATGTCCAGATAACGTCATGTGAGCACAGCCCAAGCCGGCCAAGTGATGCAGAAGAGGACATGAAGGAGCCCATGGTATGGCCACTCAGCATCCTCTCTCAGGGGACTGGAGCAAGGTGACCCAGGCAATGCAGGACAGAGTGAGCCTAGCTGGGGTGCAGCAGAGTGAGATAATCAACTGGGATCAGGTCAGCCAAGGGAATACAGAATCTAACAGCAGATAATGTCCCCCAAAACCAACACTGCATCTCTGACTTACACTTTTATCCCTACTGCTGAGGGTCCTCTGTGCCTGTCCCAGGCTTTACCCCTCACTCCCCCACAGCTAAGGATCCTCTGTGCTTATCCCAGGCTTTACCCCTCACTCCCCCACTGCTGAGGATCCTCTGTGCCCGCCCCAGGCTTTACCCCTCACTCCCCCACTGCTGAGGATCCTCTGTGCCTGTCCCAGGCTTTACCTCTCACTCCCCCACAGCTAAGGATCCTCTGTGCACGTCCCAGGCCTTGAATCCAGATACAGTTTTTGCCCCAGCACCTCTTGGAGGTTTCCCCATGCATTCACTCTATTTGCTTCCTGATCTTCTCCCTTTATCCTTGAACCTATTCCAGAGAAAAGCAAATAGTAGAACTAGGGGTCACGAATAAAACTCCAGAGGGGATGATTCAGAACCAGTGTCAGGAAATATTTCTTCATGGAGAGGATGGTGGATGCCTCAAATGCTCTTGTGGAATTCAAAAAGGCATGTGATGTACCCTACCCTGTGGATCTCCAAAGGCTAGAGCTGGAATGAGGAAAAGAGTGCATGGGCAGAGTCAGGCATGGAGCAGCAGCTCCTTCCCTATGGATCCCCAAAGGCTAGAGCTGGAATGAGGAAAAGAGTGCATGGGCAGAGTCAGGCATGGAGCGGCAGCTCCTTCCCTGTGGATCCCCAAAGGCTAGAGCTGGAATGAGGAAAAGAGTGCATGGGCAGAGACAGGCATGGAGCGGCAGCTCCTTCCCTGTGGATCCCCAAAGGCTAGAGCTGGAATGAGGAAAAGAGTGCATGGGCAGAGACAGGCATGGAGCGGCAGCTCCTTCCCCTAACAGAAGACATGGCAATTACTACCTTAATCAAATAGCTTTTCACGAATTTGAAAACAAATGCCGCATACTCTTTGCTTTGATGGTGGTGGGGGGGGGGGGGGATTGGATTCAGATGACAACCAATACTGGGTCCTAAATTTTACTGTCCAGGGTACTGATATGCAGACTTTACAGAAAAAGCACAGGGACTGCTTCCTCGGCCAAGTCCTAAAGCAAAGCAGGTTCAAGCAGCAATATCTGAATTATCAGACGGCTGATCACCCCATAAAAATGATGCTAGCAGTAATTTTGTTATGGGTTTGGTAGAGGTGCTTAGCTTTGACTGTAAATATTATTTCCCTTATCACTGCACAGAGTGGCAGTTACTCTCATGAGGAGCTTGCTGGGCAGACTGGTCTTTTTCTACTGTCATTCCCGTGTTACTGGGTTTATGTCCCCTGCTCGGGGAGTGGTGAGAAAATGTGCTTCTCTGATCTGCATTAATAGCAAACTGACTCCTACCTTCCCCTTCCTGCTACAGGCCACAGACAGCGAGTCGCCGGCGACATCACGCACCGAGCACAGCGAGATCCTGGAGGAGGATGAGGGCAGCCAGGAATTAAAGGTGGGGATCACCACCCGCCCCAAAATAACTCTCTTGCACTGTCTCATCCTTCTTTCCCTCTCCCTCTCTGTTTGAAAACTTGCAGTGGTGGAGCCTTGTCAGTGAGGCTGGCGGCACCTTTCGGACTCGCTGAGAGCATGGACGCTCCTGCCTCAGTAAATCAGTCTATGAGGGGGCCACAGGCCTCTCTGGCATTTTATATTGTTCTTTTTCTCTCGTCTTTGCCCACTGCTTGTCTTCCCTCCTCCCCAGAGGCTGAGGATACCACCACCAAGCTGCACCCCGAACTGACCGGGAGCCCGGTGGCTGGGGGGATCTGAATCCGGATCCCCTGAGCACAGTACAAAAATCTATGATCTGAGCCATCCTTCCGGATTCTCAACTAGAAATGATCTAGGCAAGCTGGTGTGTGCTATCAATAAAATGTCTTCCAAAATAGCCCAGCTTTCACCAGTCGGCCTCTCCTCGCCTTCCTTTTCTCTCTGAGGAATGTCTGTGCATCTGTCATTGTAGTAAGTCATTCTGTATCTGTTTCCTGCCAGGACCCAACCAATGGATACTACAAGGTTCGTGCTCACGAGGATGCCCATCTGGCTGGAAGCTTCTCGGAATACGTATCCGGTGCCAGGCCCATGTACGGTCCTCCTCCACTCTCCCACGCAGCCCTGTACCCACCAGCGCCCACCAGCCCACCCAAGCTGTACGAGTACGCACACCGCTACACCCTTAGTCCGCCGTCCCGTGCCAACTATGAGGCCCGGAGAGGCTCTTCCAGCGGGATGGAGTCTACAGTGCCACCGCTTACCTGACTGCGCCCTACAGCCGCTCTTTCTCTAGCTACGTCAAGCCTGCCGCCTACGGGAAGGTCGACAGCTTTGAGCAGGAGGACCAGGCCAGCAAAGAAGCCAGCGGCTCCCGGTTCTCCTACTCCTCGCTTGCCCAGCAGTCTGACTATGGGCGCCCCTCCCAGCAACGCATGCAGACGCATGTATGACCCACCCCCCCAAAACACATCGCTTTCACCTTTGCCTTTTTTTTGGGAAGGCCCCCTGCAGACTGAATCTCTGGAGGTAGCTGTGTACAAATCACTTTTGGGCATCTCGGAGCTTTAAACACGTTCTTCCCTTGTTGCTGGAATGGCTTCCTCCTCAGTCCATGATGTCACTTCCTGTCTGAACATGTTGGCTGAGAAAGCAAATCGACATTTGGCTCTAACAGTAGGTGCACTGGTGGCCAAGATGGATTCAGGCTGGAAGCTACAAGATTTACATGTCCTATGCATTTCACCTGCCCAATATGTGTTGCCTTTTCTTGGACCCTCTTACCTTCCTACCTGCCTGGAACATCCTTTTGGGAAACTTTGCTTCTCATGAAGTCCGCCGCTCCCATTCTCTCTTCCATGGAGTATCAAGGTGTTCTCAGCCTCCAGCTCTGGGCTCTGCCGCTTGCAGAGAGGACGGCGGTGGCCCTTGCGTCTGTAAAGAACCCTCCAGAAGGAAACATGGACAGGAAGGACAGAGAGAAGGGGGGCCCCATTTTCCTCGCATAGAATTTGTTTGCAGCCGACCGTCCTGTGCGCTCTCCATCATCCTCCTTCCTCGTGAGAAGCGCGGTCGGATGCCAGGGACCCACCGGGGCCTGTGACGAGGGGAGAGCTGCTACAGCAGGGGTAACTTCCATGGGAAGGGACAGGCTGAACGTAAGAAGGTGTTCTCGTGAGGAGAACTGTTATATTTGTGTTAGGGGGGCCTCGGAGTGGATGGAGCCAGCATATTGCTGGCAGAGAGAAAAGTGATTTGGGCAAAGTTTTTCAGCTGGCTGCTTTGTCCTGTGCCAGGAGCTCACTGAAGAGTGGGGGAGAAACCAGGAATAGGCTCCCACTTTCTATTACTTAAGGTCAGAACGTTTCACTATTTAATTTACCCTTTAACCACAGCTATTTTCTTCTTGAGTAAAACCAAAAAAACAGAAGAAGTCCAAAATTATTTAACTTATTAGGAAATGTGTTTTCCCAGAAATGTTAAATTCTTTACCAAACAGATGTTCCCTTCTGAGGTCTTCCAGTCCCGAAACCAGAAAGGCTTTCCTCCTCTGGTAATGATGAAAGCTAAAAAGACTGAGAAACATTTAAAGGTGGCATTCCAGCAGCAATGACCTTTTTTGGCCACCGGGTGCTGCTGCTGTGCAGCCTGTGAGCAGAAAGGGAATCTCATCTCTGGCAGTCAGAAAATGCAGTTGTTAAAGGGGAAGAGTTTTGCTGTGTGACCTTTAAAGAAAGCCAGGTCTTTGCCTCTATGCAGTTTGATTTTTGTATTTATTTTTTGAGAGGGTGTTTGCTCCCTGCTTCCTCCCTGTGTCTGGAAGTAGGGATTTTCTGTTCCCCCTCCAATGCAGCATAGCAGCTCGGAGGTGGCAGTGGAGTGAGTTGCTTTGCTGCATCTGGTTTTTGCTTTTGCCCTACTGCATCGATATGGACCTGTAGTTCCTCTTTCTCCGAGGACAGCAGGAACTACAAATCCCTTGATGCGATAAATAAAACCAGGAGCAGATCAGCTTGTCAGGATGGACCTGAATCGGGGAAATGCGAAATGGCATAGCTGTCTCCTTTATTTCACTGGAAGGAGAGATTTTTATATGTAATTGTTATTTTGTCCATTGTTAATTTTATAAATTTTTGCTGTTGTGGCTCTGTGTTTCCCTTTTATAATGCCTTAAGTGTAATTGGAGTATCTCCCACAGTTTTTTAAGAAAGTTACAAAATCTCCTTGTATATTCCCTTACTTCTCGCTTGCCCTTTTCCTCCTTCCTCCTAGTTCAGAAGCATTTTATATCTAAGGAGAGATTGAAAAAAAAAGTTGATTTACAGATTCTTATCTGGCAATATTTATATTTAATTAAAAAAAACCCTCTGAAAAGATATTGGTTTTGTCCTGCTCTGCTCTTCCTGCATGCGCTATAGTCCAGTTTGTGGTTTTTGAACTTACAGCCCAGTGCACTGCAGGATCTGTGGGGCTCTGCTTTCTTCCAGTTTAAAGTCTGCATAAGCTCCTGAAAGATGCAGGTGTTAGAGGGTGTGGAGGCGCTGCAAACACTGCCAGTCCATGATCCTCTAAATGGGGAACACGGCCCTCCTTGGGCAGTTTGAAATCTGCAGTAAAGGGGCCAGAATTCATGTCAGGACGGGAATGATAAAGTCCTGAATTACCAGTGCTGGTGTATGGGGGATTCTACTGCTGGGAGGAAGCTCGCACTCTGGCCAGTGTCAGGGCACTGCTGGGAGGAAGCTCGCACTCTGGCCAGTGACAGGGCACTGCTGGGAGGAAGCTCGCACTCTGGCCAGTGACAGGGCACTGCTGGGAGGAAGCGCGCACTCTGGCCAGTGACAGGGCACTGCTGGGAGGACGCTCGCACTCTGGCCAGTGTCAGGGCACTGCAGGGAGGAAGCTCGCACTCTGGGCAGTGACAGGGCACTACAGGGAGGAAGCTCGCACTCTGGCCAGTGTCAGGGCACTGCTGGGAGGAAGCGCTTACTCTGGGCAGTGACAGGGCACTGCTGGGAGGACGCTCGCACTCTGGCCAGTGACAGGGCACTGCTGGGAGGAAGCGCGCACTCTGGCCAGTGACAGGGCACTGCTGGGAGGACGCTCGCACTCTGGCCAGTGACAGGGCACTGCTGGGAGGAAGCTCGCACTCTGGCCAGTGACAGGGCACTGCAGGGAGGAAGCGCGCACTCTGGCCAGTGACAGGGCACTGCTGGGAGGAAGTTCGCACTCTGGGCAGTGTCAGGGCACTGCTGGGAGGAAGCTCGCACTCTGGGCAGTGACAGGGCACTGCAGGGAGGAAGCTTTCACGCTGGGCAGTGACAGGGTACTGCTGGGAGGAAGCGCGCACTCTGGGCAGTGTCAGGGCATTGCTGGGAGGAAGCGCGCACTCTGGGCAGTGACAGGGCACTGCAGGGAGGAAGCTCGCACTCTGGGCAGTGTCAGGGCATTGCTGGGAGGAAGCTCGCACTCTGGGCAGTGTCAGGGCACTGCAGGGAGGAAGCTCGCACTCTGGGCAGTGTCAGGGCACTGCTGGGAGGAAGCTCGCACTCTGGGCAGTGTCAGGGCATTGCTGGGAGGAAGCGCGCACTCTGGGCAGCGACAGGGCACTGCTGGGAGGAAGCTCGCACGCTGGGCAGTGAACAGGGTACTGCTAGGAGGAAGCTCGCACTCTGGCCAGTGACAGGGCACTGCTGGGGAGGAAGCGCGCACTCTGGCCAGTGACAGGGCACCGCTGGGAGGAAGCTCGCACTCTGGCCAGTGTCAGGGCACTGCAGGGAGGAAGCTCGCACTCTGGGCAGTGACAGGGCACTGCAGGGAGGAAGCTCGCACTCTGGCCAGTGTCAGGGCACTGCTGGGAGGAAGCGCTCACTCTGGGCAGTGACAGGGCACTGCTGGGAGGACGCTCGCACTCTGGCCAGTGACAGGGCACTGCTGGGAGGAAGCGCGCACTCTGGCCAGTGACAGGGCACTGCTGGGAGGAAGCTCGCACTCTGGCCAGTGACAGGGCACTGCTGGGAGGACGCTCGCACTCTGGCCAGTGACAGGGCACTGCAGGGAGGAAGCGCGCACTCTGGCCAGTGACAGGGCACTGCTGGGAGGAAGTTCGCACTCTGGGCAGTGTCAGGGCACTGCTGGGAGGAAGCTCGCACTCTGGGCAGTGTCAGGGCATTGCTGGGAGGAAGCGCGCACTCTGGGCAGTGTAAGGGCACTGCTGGGAGGAAGCTTGCAAGCTGGGCAGTGACAGGGTACTGCTGGGAGGAAGCGCGCACTCTGGGCAGTGTCAGGGCATTGCTGGGAGGAAGCGCGCACTCTGGGCAGTGACAGGGCACTGCAGGGAGGAAGCTCGCACTCTGGGTAGTGTCAGGGCACTGCTGGGAGGAAGCGCGCACTCTGGGCAGTGTCAGGGCACTGCTGGGAGGAAGCTCGCACTCTGGGCCGTGTCAGGGCACTGCAGGGAGGAAGCTCGCACTCTGGGCCGTGTCAGGGCACTGCTGGGAGGAAGCTCGCACTCTGGGCAGTGTCAGGGCATTGCTGGGAGGAAGTGCGCACTCTGGGCAGTGACAGGGCACTGCTGGGAGGAAGCTCGCACGCTGGGCAGTGACAGGATACTGCTGGGAGGAAGCTCGCACTCTGGGCAGTGACAGGGCATTGCTGGGAGGAAGCTCGCACGCTGGGCAGTGTCAGGGCATTGCTGGGAGGAAGCTCGCACGCTGGGCAGTGACAGGGTACTGCTGGGAGGAAGCTTGCACTCTGGGCAGTGACAGGGCATTGCTGGGAGGAAGCTCGCACGCTGGGCAGTGACAGGGTAATGCTGGGAGGAAGCGCGCACTCTGGGCAGTGTCAGGGCACTGCTGGGAGGAAGCTCGCACGCTGGGCAGTGACAGGGCACTGCAGGGAGGAAGCGCGCACTCTGGGCAGTGTCAGGGCACTGCTGGGAGGAAGCTCGCACGCTGGACAGTGACAGGGCACTGCTGGGAGGAAGCGCGCACTCTGGGCAGTGTCAGGGCACTGCTGGGAGGAAGCTCGCACGCTGGGCAGTGACAGGGCACTGCTGGGAGGATGCGCGCACTCTGGGCAGTGTCAGGGCACTGCTGGGAGGAAGCTCGCACACTGGGCAGTGACGGCACTGCAGGGAGGAAGCTCGCACTCTGGGCAGTGTCAGGGCACTGCTGGGAGGAAGCTCGTACTCTGGGCAGTGTCAGGGCACTGCTGGGAGGAAGCTCGCACGCTGGGCAGTGACAGGGCACTGCTGGGAGGAAGCGCGCACTCTGGGCAGTGTCAGGGCACTGCTGGGAGGAAGCTCGCACGCTGGGCAGTGTCAGGGCACTGCTGGGAGGAAGCACGCACTCTGGCCAGTGACAGGGCACTGCTGGGAGGAAGCTCGCACGCTGGGCAGTGACAGGGCACTGCTGGGAGGAAGCGTGCACTCTGGGCAGTGACAGGGCACTGCTGGGAGGAAGCGCGCACTCTGGGTAGTGTAAGGGCACTGCTGGGAGGAAGTGCGCTCTCTGGGCAGTGTAAGGGCACTGCTGGGAGGAAGCTCGCACGCTGGGCAGTGACAGGGCACTGCTGGGAGGAAGCTCGCATGCTGGGCAGTGACAGGGCACTGCTGGGAGGAAGCGCTCACTCTGGCCAGTGTAAGGGCACTGCTGGGAGGAAGCTCGCACTCTGGGCAGTGACAGGGCACTGCTGGGAGGAAGCGCGCACTCTGGCCAGTGACAGGGCACTGCTGGGAGGAAGCGCTCACTCTGGGCAGTGACAGGGCACTGCTAGGAGGAAGCGCTCACTCTGGCCAGTGTAAGGGCACTGCTGGGAGGAAGCGCTCACTCTGGGCAGTGACAGGGCACTGCTGGGAGGAAGCGCTCACTCTGGCCAGTGTAAGGGCACTGCTGGGAGGAAGCTCGCACTCTGGGCAGTGACAGGGCACTGCTAGGAGGAAGCTCGCACTCTGGGCAGTGACAGGGCACTGCTGGGAGGAAGCTCGCACTGGACACTAGGCGATTATCTAAGTGCGCTCATTGGAGCAATGAGAAATACAGCTCCCTGCATTCAATGGACAAAACCAGGACTGAATCAACCTGTTTGGATCTGGGTGAGTTGGTGACTGTAGAGGGAACTCCCAGTGCTGTGATTACAGAGGAACATCCTGCCCTCTACAACCTTGTGAAGAGGCGAGGACTTCTATCACCATCTTACTATCAGGAGGGGGACTTCTGTCTTTTATTCCACAGAGAGGAAAGAGACATTTCTATGTGTGTGGGAGAGGGGTAAACTGCGCCTTTAAGAGGAAACCACCAGTATGAGGACTCAGAAACCTGTTTGCCTACCTGTGACTGCCTCACCTGAGCTGGGAGGGAAAGGTGGGAGTAAACAGCAGCCCCCTCCTCCTGTCCAGGAAGAGCAGAGGGGGCAGGTCCAGCCTCCTCCTGGCTTCAAATGATCATCTTTGGGTTGGGATTGAATATTTAAGTCACCAGAAGAGGTCACTTCCTGTCTCACCTGAGAGGTGGGGTGGAGAGATTGTTGTCGGCTCTAAGGGGGAAATGCTTTGCTGAGGGGAGGGGGAATCTGGGATTCAGGTGCTGAGGGAGGAACCTGGGGGCTGGGATTTGGGGTCTGGGATTCAGGTGCTGAGGGAGGAGGCTGGGGGGCTGGGATTTGGGGTCTGGGATTCAGGTGCTGAGGGAGGAGGCTGGGGGGCTGGGATTTTGGGTCTGGGATTCAGGTGCTGAGGGAGGAGGCTGGGGGGCTGGGATTTGGGGTCTGAGATTCAGGTGCTGAGGGAGGGGGCTGGGATTCAGGTGCTGAGGGAGGAACCTGGGATTTTGGGTCTGGGATTCAGGTGCTGAGGGAGGAGGCTGGGGGTCTGGGATTTGGGGGCTGGGATTCAGGGGCTGGGGGTTAGGAGTCAGGTGCTGAGGGAGGGTCTTTAGTGCTGTGCTGAGCAGAGAGGGCTCTGCTGAAGAAGATGGGGTCTGCAGTAAAGTTTGAATCGGAGGTAAGAGAGAATTTGCATCAGCTTCACCTAACTTTTTATTGCAAGACCATTTTGCTTTTACAGAATGATTAAGGTAAAGGGGCAAGGGCAGAGAGGAAAAATTACAAAATGGAACTAAACCAAGTAAAGATTCAGGTTCTGGAAAGTGCAATTTCAGCCTCAGGCTGTGGTGCTGGCCCACATTATCCCTGTTCAGGTCCCACGTTTTGCTGCGGTTTCTCCTCTTTTCCCCCAGGATTACAGAAAGTTTCCTGCTCTTTCTTTTGCTGAATCACTGACCATCTTGCTAATGTTTCTAAACTATTATTAGGGACCTTCATTTTCTGTTTTTTCCTGAGAATTTCGATGTTATAAGAAAAAAAATTCAGTTGAAAAATGGCTTTTCCACTGATTTTTCATCTTTCCACTGATTTGGTTTTGTTTTAAGACTGAAACTGCCAGGAAAAATACAATAAAAGCTTAAAAAAAAAAAAAACCCCAAACAAACGCAAACCCTGAGGGTGGGCAGTGGTCTGGGGCGAGAGGGTGCCCGGTTGCAGGTCCCCAGGTGTGCGGCAGCGCTGCCTCGTGCTGCTCGACGCTGGTGGGCCCTGGTTACTGTCACTTGCTGAATCGCTGTTTCTTACACTGGCAAAGCACAGCGAAGTGACTTTCACCTCCGTGGGCATCGGAGGGTGTCGGGCAGAGAAGCTGGGGTCGTGTTAATCAATAGCAAAGGCAGGAGGAGGAAGGCCCAGCGGAGCCTGGCAGACCAGAAGCCTCCCTCCCTCCCTCCCTCCCTCCTGTAACTCCCAGCCCTGACTCCTCATGGGGGGAGCAGGTTTTACCACCTGAGACCGGTTCTGCCCCTCTGCTTCCACTGTCTCCAGTAACGCCCCCAGGTGCAATGGGGCCAAGCAGGGCAGCATCAGGCTGTGGAGACTGGGAGGAAGCTGGGGGCTGGGAGTGCCCACTCCCAGCCTTTGCCCAAGGAATTCGGAGCATCGCTGGGTCCGAGTCCCCGCCCTGGCCCAGTGCTGAGCCCCAAGGAAACAAGGAACCTGCAGGTGAGGGGGAATAGGAAGGAGCCTGGAGAGAGGGAGAATCGCTTAAGGGATAGAAGGGGGGGAGAGAGAGAGGAACCTGCAGGTGAGGGGGAATAGGAAGGAGCCTGGAGAGAGGGAGAATCGCTTAAGGGATAGAAGGGGGGGGAGAGAGAGAGGAACCTGCAGGTGAGGGGGAATAGGAAGGAGCCTGGAGAGAGGGAGAATCGCTTAAGGGATAGAAGGGGGGGAGAGAGAGAGAAGAACCTGCAGGTGAGGGGGAATAGGAAGGAGCCTGGAGAGAGGGAGAATCACTTAAGGGATAGAAGGGGGGGAGAGAGAGAGAGGAACCTGCAGGTGAGGGGGAATAGGAAGGAGCCTGGAGAGAGGGAGAATCACTTAAGGGATAGAAGGGGGGGAGAGAGAAAGAGGAACCTGCAGGTGAGGGGGAATAGGAAGGAGCCTGGAGAGAGGGAGAAGCACTTAAGGGATAGAAGGGGGGGAGAGAGAGAGAGGAACCTGCAGGTGAGGGGGAATAGGAAGGAGCCTGGAGAGAGGGAGAATCACTTAAGGGATAGAAGGGGGGGAGAGAGAGAGGAACCTGCAGGTGAGGGGGAATAGGAAGGAGCCTGGAGAGAAGGAGAATCACTTAAGGGATAGAAGGGGGGGGAGAGAGAGAGGAACCTGCAGGTGAGGGGGAATAGGAAGGAGCCTGGAGAGAGGGAGAAGCACTTAAGGGATAGAAGGGGGGGGAGAGAGAGAGAGGAACCTGCAGGTGAGGGGGAATAGGAAGGAGCCTGGAGAGAGGGAGAATCACTTAAGGGATAGAAGGGGGGGAGAGAGAAAGAGGAACCTGCAGGTGAGGGGGAATAGGAAGGAGCCTGGAGAGAGGGAGAAGCACTTAAGGGATAGAAGAGAGAGGAACCTGTTGGCCGACGTTCCTGCTAACCTCCCTGGGGACCTCCGACTCCCTTCTCCCCGCCCGGTACTGCTCCACCCTCACTCGGCACTGAGGTCTCTCAGGACCTCCCCGCCCGGCGTCGCTCAGGCTGCGAGAGGGCTGGAGCAGCACCAGGCCCAGGCAGGTAGAAAGAAGCTGGAGGTTAGTGGGACCTGCTGTGGGCATGCGAGGAGGAGGAGGAGAAGATGGAGAAGAGCCTTAGTGGGGGAGAGGAGATGGCGACAGGCCTGACTTTCTCAATGCGCAGACAACGTCTGTGCCTCGGGTGGCAAATATCTGGGGGCAGCAGGCTGAAGAGGCTGAATGTGCCCTCTGCCTCTCCCCTCCCCTCCCCTCCCCTCCAGGCAGGATCGGCTGCAGGGTGGGTGTCTGGGTAGGGGAGGGAGATGGGAACAACGCTAGGGGGCAGTGTTCACCTGGGGGGGGGGGGAGAGGGGGCTGCTGCCAGGTGTGTGTGACATTGGGGGGTAACAGGGCAGGAGCATGGTAGGGACACCTCCCTCCCTCCCTCCCTTGATATCCTGGCAGCTTCCTTCCTTCCTACCTTCTCTTCTCCCAATATCCAAGAGCCCGGTCCCCACCCCTCCCTCCTCCCTCCCCCCCCATCCCCAGTCATTTTTCCTTCTCCCCCTCTCTCCTCACCCCATTCCTGATCCTTCTCCCTCTCCCTCTCCCCATTCCTCTCTCCTCTCTGCACGGATACTTGAGGTTGCTTTTCTTTGCCCAATTTATTTATTTGGTGTAAAACTGCTTTTATTTTTATAATGTAAAGGAAAATATGGACAGGTTTGCCAATTTGCTTCAGAACCTTTTAAATTTTTGCCAGGGGAAACCGGACGGCTGTGCCTTGTACAACCTCGGGGGTGGGGGAAGAGAGGACGAGGGGGTGCAAAAACCCTAAATTCATCACTGGATGGAGAGAGACCTATGGGAGAGGAGGGGGAGATGAAGAACCTGGAAGGAGGGGGGGGGGGAACGAGCAGGGAGAGAGATTCGGGGGAGGATGCACCTCACCATCTGTTCTCTCTCTCTCTATTTTTTTTGCAATCCTCTTGCTGGCCCTGTGTCTCTTCCTTTTTTTTTTTTCATGAACAAACTGAAAAAACAGGCCCAACTGTGCCTCCTGACCTCGCTCCTGTATAAGCAAGACACAAGTGAGGGGGGGGGGAGGGCCAGGAGAAGGTCTTGTCCCGTTTTTATTTCTGAGCGCTTTGGACAGAGATAAGACACACAAGATGTGTCCGGGCCTGCTCCTCCCTTCATTTCTGTCTCTGGCAGATTGGTTTTCCCCTCCTCATCTGCCTGGGCCTGAAGCCAGGAGTGACTCGGCTGGAGCCACTCCATGTACCACAGTGCCCCCGCCTTTCCTCCTGTGACTGAGCGGAGGTGACGAGGAGGGCACGGGCTGGGAATCAGGCGTGCACAGGCGATGAGGAGGGCACGGGCTGGGAATCAGACGTGCACGGGTGATGATGAGGAGGGCACGGGCTGGGAATCAGACGTGCACAGGCGATGAGGAGGGCACGGGCTGGGAATCGGACGTGCACGGGCGATGAGGAGGAGGGCACGGGCTGGGAATCAGACGTGCACGGGTGATGAGGAGGGCACGGGCTGGGAATCAGACGTGCACGGGCGATGAGGAGGGCACGGGCTGGGAATCAGACGTGCACGGGCGATGAGGAGGGCACGGGCTGGGAATCAGACGTGCACAGGCGATGAGGAGGGCACGGGCTGGGAATCGGACGTGCACAGGCGATGAGGAGGGCACGGGCTGGGAATCAGACGTGCACGGGTGATGAGGAGGGCACGGGCTGGGAATCGGACGTTCACAGGTGATGATGAGGAGGGCACGGGCTGGGAATCGGACGTTCACAGGTGATGATGAGGAGGGCACGGGCTGGGAATCGGACGTTCACAGGTGATGATGAGGAGGGCACGGGCTGGGAATCGGACGTTCACAGGTGATGATGAGGAGGGCACGGGCTGGGAATCGGACGTGCACAGGCGATGAGGAGGGCACGGGCTGGGAATCGGACGTGCACAGGCGATGAGGAGGGCACGGGCTGGGAATCGGACGTTCACAGGTGATGATGAGGAGGGCACGGGCTGGGAATCAGACGTGCACAGGCGATGAGGAGGGCACGGGCTGGGAATCAGACGTGCACAGGCGATGAGGAGGGCACGGGCTGGGAATCGGACGTGCACAGGCGATGAGGAGGGCACGGGCTGGGAATCAGACGTGCACAGGCGATGAGGAGGAGGGCACGGGCTGGGAATCGGAAGTGCACAGGCGATGAGGAGGGCACGGGCTGGGAATCGGACGTGCACGGGCGATGATGAGGAGGGCACGGGCTGGGAATCAGACGTGCACAGGCGATGAGGAGGGCACGGGCTGGGAATCGGACGTGCACAGGCGATGAGGAGGGCACGGGCTGGGAATCGGACGTGCACGGGTGATGAGGAGGGCACGGGCTGGGAATCGGACGTGCACGGGTGATGAGGAGGGCACGGGCTGGGAATCGGACGTGCACGGGCGATGAGGAGGGGGGCACGGGCTGGGAATCAGACGTGCACGGGCGATGATGAGGAGGGCACGGGCTGGGAATCAGACGTGCACGGGTGATGAGGAGGGCACGGGCTGGGAATCGGACGTGCACGGGTGATGAGGAGGAGGGCACGGGCTGGGAATCAGACGTGCACGGGTGATGAGGAGGGCACGGGCTGGGAATCGGACGTTCACAGGTGATGATGAGGAGGGCACGGGCTGGGAATCGGACGTGCACGGGCGATGAGGAGGAGGGCACGGGCTGGGAATCGGACGTGCACGGGCGATGAGGAGGGCACGGGCTGGGAATCAGACGTGCACGGGTGATGAGGAGGGCACGGGCTGGGAATCGGACGTTCACAGGTGATGAGGAGGAGGGCACGGGCTGGGAATCGGACGTGCACGGGCGATGAGGAGGAGGGCACGGGCTGGGAATCGGACGTGCACGGGTGATGAGGAGGAGGGCACGGGCTGGGAATCGGACGTGCACGGGTGATGAGGAGGAGGGCACGGGCTGGGAATCGGACGTGCACGGGTGATGATGAGGGCACGGGCTGGGAATCGGACGTGCACGGGCGATGAGGAGGGCACGGGCTGGGAATCAGACGTGCACGGGTGATGAGGAGGGCACGGGCTGGGAATCGGACGTGCACGGGTGATGATGAGGAGGGCACGGGCTGGGAATCGACGTGCACGGGTGATGAGGAGGAGGGCACGGGCTGGGAATCGGACGTGCACAGGCGATGAGGAGGAGGGCACGGGCTGGGAATCGGACGTGCACGGGTGATGAGGAGGAGGGCACGGGCTGGGAATCGGACGTGCACAGGCGATGAGGAGGAGGGCACGGGCTGGGAATCGGACGTGCACGGGCGATGAGGAGGGCACGGGCTGGGAATCGGACGTGCACGGGTGATGAGGAGGAGGGCACGGGCTGGGAATCGGACGTGCACGGGCGATGATGAGGAGGGCACGGGCTGGGAATCGGACGTGCACGGGCGATGAGGAGGAGGGCACGGGCTGGGAATCGGACGTGCACGGGCGATGAGGAGGAGGGCACGGGCTGGGAATCGGACGTGCACGGGCGCTGAGGAGGAGGGCACGGGCTGGGAATCGGACGTGCACGGGCGATGAGGAGGAGGGCACGGGCTGGGAATCGGACGTGCACGGGCGATGAGGAGGAGGGCACGGGCTGGGAATCGGACGTGCACGGGCGATGAGGAGGAGGGCACGGGCTGGGAATCGGACGTGCACGGGCGATGAGGAGGAGGGCACGGGCTGGGAATCGGACGTGCACGGGCGATGAGGAGGAGGGCACGGGCTGGGAATCGGACGTGCACGGGCGATGAGGAGGAGGGCACGGGCTGGGAATCGGACGTGCACGGGCGATGAGGAGGAGGGCACGGGCTGGGAATCGGACGTGCACGGGTGATGAGGAGGGCACGGGCTGGGAATCGGACGTGCACGGGTGATGATGAGGAGGGCACGGGCTGGGAATCGGACGTGCACGGGCGATGAGGAGGGCACGGGCTGGGAATCAGACGTGCACGGGTGATGAGGAGGAGGGCACGGGCTGGGAATCGGACGTGCACGGGCGATGATGAGGGCACGGGCTGGGAATCAGACGTGCACAGGCGATGAGGAGGAGGGCACGGGCTGGGAATCGGACGTGCACGGGCGATGATGAGGGCACGGGCTGGGAATCGGATGTGCACGGGTGATGAGGAGGAGGGCACGGGCTGGGAATCAGACGTGCACGGGTGATGAGGAGGAGGGCACGGGCTGGGAATCGGACGTGCACGGGCGATGATGAGGGCACGGGCTGGGAATCGGACGTGCACGGGCGATGAGGAGGAGGGCACGGGCTGGGAATCGGACGTGCACGGGTGATGATGAGGAGGGCACGGGCTGGGAATCGGACGTGCACAGGCGATGAGGAGGGCACGGGCTGGGAATCGGACGTGCACGGGTGATGATGAGGAGGGCACGGGCTGGGAATCGGACGTGCACGGGTGATGAGGAGGGCACGGGCTGGGAATCGGACGTGCACGGGTGATGATGAGGAGGGCACGGGCTGGGAATCGGACGTGCACGGGTGATGATGAGGAGGGCACGGGCTGGGAATCGGACGTTCACAGGTGATGAGGAGGGCACGGGCTGGGAATCAGACGTGCACAGGTGATGAGGAGGGCACGGGCTGGGAATCAGACGTGCACAGGCGATGAGGAGGGCACGGGCTGGGAATCGGACGTGCACAGGCGATGAGGAGGGCACGGGCTGGGAATCGGACGTGCACGGGTGATGAGGATGAGGGCACGGGCTGGGAATCGGACGTGCACAGGCGATGAGGAGGGCACGGGCTGGGAATCGGACGTGCACAGGCGATGAGGAGGGCACGGGCTGGGAATCGGACGTGCACAGGCGATGAGGAGGGCACGGGCTGGGAATCGGACGTGCACAGGCGATGAGGAGGGCACGGGCTGGGAATCGGACGTGCACAGGCGATGAGGAGGGCACGGGCTGGGAATCGGACGTGCACGGGTGATGATGAGGAGGGCACGGGCTGGGAATCGGACGTGCACAGGTGATGAGGAGGGCACGGGCTGGGAATCGGACGTGCACAGGAGATGATGAGGAGGGCACGGGCTGGGAATCGGACGTGCACAGGAGATGATGAGGAGGGCACGGGCTGGGAATCGGACGTTCACAGGCGATGAGGAGGGCACGGGCTGGGAATCAGACGTGCACAGGCGATGAGGAGGGCACGGGCTGGGAATCAGACGTGCACAGGCGATGAGGAGGGCACGGGCTGGGAATCAGACGTGCACAGGCGATGAGGAGGGCACGGGCTGGGAATCGGACGTGCACAGGAGATGATGAGGAGGGCACGGGCTGGGAATCGGACGTTCACAGGCGATGAGGAGGGCACGGGCTGGGAATCAGACGTGCACAGGCGATGAGGAGGGCACGGGCTGGGAATCAGACGTGCACAGGCGATGAGGAGGGCACGGGCTGGGAATCAGACGTGCACAGGGCGATGAGGAGGGCACGGGCTGGGAATCAGACGTGCACAGACGATACCTTGGGACTGGCAGAGCAGAGGTTTTCTTCACATTATCATCTGCGGTTGGGACAAGACCTCCATACGCAGGACACTCTCCCATGTGTTTCTATGAACCTGCCTCACTCCTTTATCTTGACCTGAAAAGTTAGGGGGGGTGAGGGGGGGTTTGCATTGCTTGTCACGTGCAAGGTAAGGGATCTGATAGTATTTCCTCCTCTGCCGTCCCTTTCCGTACTCCCCAGCTGTGAGACCGCACCTTGAATACTGAGTGCAATTCTGGTCACCGCAGCTCAAAACACATAGAGCTGCACTGGAGAAAGTGTAGAGAAGGAGACCAAGATGATAAAGGGGATGGAACAGCTCCCCTATGAGGAAAGACTGAAGAGGTTAGGGCTGTTCAGTTTGGAGAAGAGACGGCTGAGGGGGGATATAGAAAGGTGGATCTATATACAGGCAACAACCAACAAGGACTGAATTATGTAGTCTGGGTAAACAAATAAGCATTGGTGTAGCTTGCTTATTGTGGCGGTTACTACCCCTAACTAATTAACAGGTCAATCCACTAATGAGTGGTAGGAAGAGCTGCGTTAGTGCTCGGCGCACCCGCGGTTGCCGCATGTACAGTGCAGCTCACCTACCACTCGATCCTGTATGTAAATACATCTAAGAAGCGTCCGTGAAGCGTTAGGTCTGCGCAACCAATTTTACTGGGTTGCACGGGAGGAGGGGAGAGAGGACTGGCAGTCTAAAGCGATGAAGCAACTTACTTTTTTTGCAGCCCCCCTCCGGAGACAGACATCGGCGAGGACGACCGCAGCTCCCCTGCCTCCAGCTGCCCTGCTCAAGGCGGCCCAATTGCACGCACAGGGGCCGCTTTCGCCCGTGCGATGCATCTATCTTCGTGGGCAGCTGGAGGCAGGGGAGCTGCGGTCGTCCTTGCCGATGTCCGTCTCCGGAGGGGGGCTGCAAAAAAAGTAAGTCGCTTCGTTGCTTTACACTGCCAGCCCTCTCTCCCCTCTCTCCCTTGCAACTTTTTTTTTTTTTTTCGATTTTTTTTTTTTTTTTTTTTTTTTTCTGCTTTCGTTGCTTCGGGAGGAGGGGAGAGGACTGGGGCTGCCCCGGAGACCATCACCCATGGCCGGGGCAGGTGAGCGGAGGCTGGGGGAAAGTTTGTCGCCTACCCTTACCCCTGCCTCTACCGCAGGGGTAAGGGTAGGCGGTAAGTTTGCAGGTTAAACGCGCAACAAAATGGCAGGGAAAGATAGCGATAGTCGGGGCGCGGGTTACTGGATGCTAGGGAATAGCTAATTCGCTCATTTACATGCAATATCCATGCCGCGTGCGGAAGGGGTTGCCCGGGGATTTAAGGACGCGGTAAGAGTAGGTTAAAGGGGATTGTGGATCGCAGGAAGGGCTAACGCGGCCAGAAAGTGAGTAGAACGCGGGTTAGGAGCGGGGTAAACGCGGCCGCACTTTACTGGATTGACCTGTAAGCTAGATATTTCACTTAGAGGCAGTTCCAACACTGCTCTCTGCATTAATGGCAGGGGTGGGAGAGAAATAGAACCAAATAAGTTACTAAGGGCCAAGAGAAACAGTTAAGTATGAGAAAAAAAAAATGGAAAAGCTTGCTGGGCAGACTGGATGGGCCGTTTGGTCATCTTCTGCCATCATTTCATTTCTATATTTGATAGAGGTCTACAGAATCATGAAAGGACTTGAACAAGTTAATGTAAATCGGTTATTTACTCTCTCAGATAATAGGACTAGGGTGCACTCCATGAAGTTAGCAAGTAGCTCATTTAAAACATCTTTTTTTAAAACAAAATTATTTTTCACTCAGCACATAGTTAAGCTCTGGAATTCAATGCCAGAGGATGTGGTTACAGCAGTTAGTGTAACTGGGTTTAAAAAAGGTTTGGATAAGTTCCTAGAGGATAAATCCATAAGCTGCTATTAATTAGCAATAGTAACTTGAGATTTATTTAATATTTGGGTACTTGTGACTTGGATTGGCCACTGTTGGAAACAGGATGCTGGGATTGATGGTCTGACTCAGTATGGCAATTTCTTATGTTGTTATGTTTTTATTCCCTCTTATCCAAGTTGCTTAGTCTCTTTGGGCCTCCATTTGGATTGTAAGCTCTTTGGGGAAGGGATATTGTAACCCTGTAAATGCTCTGTAGTTATGGTAAATAATGTTCTTACTTACAGGCCGATACAGAAAAACGCACGGGAGAGTCGGCAAGCGCCCGCTCTCTCGGCGCGCGCACAGGCCACTCCTTGGGCGCGCGATTCATGAGGGTCGCCTATGCAAATTAGGGCCCGCGGTAAAAAGAGGCGCTAGGGACACTAGCACGTCCCTAGCGCCTCCTTTTTGACAGGAGTGGTGGCTGTCAGCGGGTTTGACAGCCAACGCTCAATTTTGCCGGCGTCTGTTCTCGAGCCAGCTGACAGCCATGGGTTTGAAAAACGGATGCCGGCAAAATTGAGCGTCCGTCTTACGACACACTGGCCGTGGGCCGATTTAAAAATTTAATATTTTTATTTTTGGGACCTCCAACTTAATATCGCCATGATATTAAGTCGGAGGGTGCACAGAAAAGCAGTTTTTACTGCTTTTCTGAGCACTTCCCCGGTGCCGGCCGAACTTAACGCCGACCTTTGGGTAGGCGCTAATTTCTGAAAGTAAAATGTGGGGCTTGGCTGCTCATTTTGCTTTCTGTATCGCGCGGGAATGACTAATAGGGCCATCAGCGTGCACTGTATAAGGGGTAAAGCTAGCGCGTGGAAAACGCGTGTCCGAACCTGGGCTAACAGTGCGCTCCGAATCGGCCCATTAGATTGTAAGCCCTCTGGGGATAGGGAAATAGCTACAGTACCCAATATAATCCACTTTGAAGCGCTGAAATAAGTGTGAGAAGCAGAATATAAATACAATTCTTTTCAGTTCAGTCTCGCCCCAGAGCTGCGCTACCTACTCCTGGGATTTTGGTGTCCGGTCTGGGCAGCACATCTGCCTCCCAAGCTTGCACGTGAGCAGGGGGTGAGGCGTGGGACGTATCCGGGCATGACCCCCGCACTCCTCGCAGCTGATTAATGACCCCCACTCCTCGCAGCTGATTAATGACCCCCCCACTCCTCGCAGCCGATTAATCGCTCCTGTCTGTCATATTCCTCCTAGGCTGCGAGTGGCCGGCCCGAGTCTGTGGCCTTTCTCTCAAAGGGCCGAAGATCACCTCCGGGTCGCTCCCGAGCCCAGCTTCTCCTCCTGACGGTCACTGCGCTGCTGGTCAGCCTCCTCCTGGCCGCCGCCGTCGGATTCCTGGTCTGGTACTTCATCTGTAAGTGTGGGATGCTGAGAGGGCTTAGCTCTGCTGGCAAGGAAAGATCAGGAGAGATTTAGCAAGGCCCGACTGCCTTGTACCTCAGCCTGAGAGAGGAATAACTTTCAGCCAAACAGGGCGACGCCATCGCAGCCTGCGGGAGGAACCACCGGGCCCAGCCTGAGCTCCAGGTTATGAAAACCAGCCACGTTGTATAGACTTAGTCTTTACTGAGCAGTGCAATATCGAGCAGAAAGCAGTGTAAAAACATTTACAGTTTTATGCAGTTACAAACTCCATGCAAGAGGGTTTTTTTTTGCTTTTTTTCTGAGTGAATTTGCCCAGTAACAGTTCAGCTCCCTGCAAAACGTTTTCCCCTCCTTCCATCACCTCCCTCTGCGGCCGCGCGGTCCCTCCCAAAAATTCAACAACACCACTTTCCTTCTGTTTACTTTGAAATTTACCTCACGATTTAACTTTTAATTCCAACAACTGTTTTAACTCGCTAAATACTCCCCTTGAATTAGGTGGGGGCCCAGACTTCCCTTCTCTTAGTAAAAGCAGTGACAGTTTAAGCAGCAAACTAAACAGATGTGAGCTGAGGTGCCCGGCAGAGGCAAATAACTTTACTCCAGGGTTTACCCTCCTTATGCGGATCGTGAATCCCTTTTAAATGTGTTTTGTTTTTGTTTTCTCTTCTGAAGTTAAACCTCGGGGAGACCCTGCAGACCCTCCGGGCAGCACCCTGGCTCCCCCAGACCACACGGAGCTGGTGTACAGTGGCCGCTTAGCCCTGTCCAACCTGCCCTACTCTGCGGAGCTGGAAAACGTGGATTCGACCGCCTTCGGGGAGCTTTCCAGCGCTCTGCAGCAACTGGTGAGACGTTACGCTGCTGAACTCGCAGAGTTACTGGGGCGACTGGAAACGTAGAGCTCATAAAAGTACTCCAGGGAGACCCGGGAATGAATGACGCTGGGAGGCTCTCACACGCAACTTCTAAAATTACCCCGTTTTTATTTTAAATTGTAGAATTGGGAAAAGACTGAGGTTCCATGGCGACCCCCAAGAGGTCATCTGGTCCAGGCCCCATCCACTGCCCCTAAACCATCTCTGACCTGTTTAACCTGCTCTTAAAAAAAAAACAAACCCTCCAGTGACTGAGATCCTGCCACCTCTCTGGCTAATTTTATTTCAGACCTTAATTACCCTGGCAGAAAGTTCTTCCTCGTACCTCTCCTAACGTAGCTGAAGTCCCAGGCGATGGCCCAAGAGTGTCCCTCACAGAAATATCTCAAAAGAGGCCGCGGATTTCCCAGGCTGGCACCCACTCAGTAAATCTAACATGAGGCCGGGACCAGCGAGCCGGGAGCTGAGGTGTGCGCCGATGGACAAAAGGTCCGTCCCATTCGTTGGACAAAATGGCAGCTCAGGCAAGGGTTGCATCTAGCACCCACCCCCCATTCGAGGTCATGGGTTCACCCCTTGTGCTGGATGTGGCTGCTGGGAACATTTGTACCCAGGGACTTCTCTCCCGGTCTCAGCTGAATCTGAATCTCTTTCTCTCTGGAAGCTGAACGGCACGTACCTGGGCATCCCGGAGCTGGCAGCCTTCTTTGACCGCTCTGTCGTCACGGCCTTCAGGTGAGTAGGGCTGGGGTGATCAGGAGGGGCAGATGTTGGATTCAGTAAATAAACTCCTTTACACCTAGAAATGATTCGGAAATGAAGCAAGATGATAAAAGTAAACCCACCGTACGGTCTGGGCAAAGCGATCGCAAAGGGCAAGTAATTTTGGGGGTGCTGATGTCACGTGACGAAACGATTCCTAAATTCCGCAGGAGAAAACCCAAACCCAGGCAAATTCCCAAGGCCAGGCACTCGATTTATCCTTTTCAGATCTCTGGCGAATGTCGTGCAACTGTTGCTTTGGGATAGCAGCAGAAGGAGGGTGCACAGGTGGGTTGTGTGGGTTAGCCGGAGCCTGGAAAGCTTAGAGGCGTCCCGCGTGCTGCCAGATCTGCCACTCTTCAGGTGATTGCACGGTGGGGAGGCGCATCCCAGGGAATGACCATCCCACTTTCTCCGAATAGTAAGCAGGACAGCGGTGCCCACAGGAATGTGCTGGAGGGAAACGTGGCTCTTTTAGCCATACAGCATGGGACGTGAGCCAGCCCGGTGACTCGGTAGCAGTGCCATGAGCTGGCTCCCTGCTGGGACGGCGTTCACTCCCGGTGAGGTTGGAGTCCTAGCTGCTGCCCAGTGGTGACATCTAGTGGTCAAACTTACTGCCCCTGGCTGCAGCGTTCCAGAGGTTGCCCTGGTTTGTAGCCCCCCCTGACTGAGGACTGTAGCAAGGACTGGGCTAAGTGAGTTGGGAGAAGAAATAAAATATGGGAGGAGGGCGGAGAAGGGGAAATCCCCAAGCAATTATTAAAGCTCCTAATCCCGGGTGCAATTTACCTGAAAATCCAAAGGAGCAGAAGGAAACCGCTGGGCCAAAAAGAAAACCACGTGGAGCATGGAGAAAGGAAGATACATTTTGGAAATGAGAGAGAGGGGCCCTAGGAGGGCGGTCATCGGCCTGCACGTCCCACGTAAGCCTTACAGGATGCATCCGAAACGCTGCTGGGATGCAGCACCGCGTCCTGAATGACTGAACATGGCGCAGCCTTGCAAATGCCTTTGCACCATGGCCCTGACATACCCTTCTCCAATCAAGTCTTCGCTGCCTCGATAATAGGAAATGCAATTTAGATATTGTGGTCTTAGTGTGGTCGTAGGCATCGGCCGATTGCTCAGAGACGGGATGAGAGAACCAGGAACGGTCGTAGGCATCGGTCGTTTGCTCAGAGACGGGATGAGAGGACCAGGAACGGTCGTAGGCATCGGTCGTTTGCTCAGAGACGGGATGAGAGGACCAGGAACGGTCGTAGGCATCGCTCGTTTGCTCAGAGACGGGATGAGAGGACCAGGAACGGTCGTAGGCATCGGTCGTTTGCTCAGAGACGGGATGAAAGGACCAGGAACGGTCGTAGGCATCGGTCGTTTGCTCAGAGACGGGATGAGAGGACCAGGAACGGTCGTAGGCATCGCTCGTTTGCTCAGAGACGGGATGAGAGGACCAGGAACGGTCGTAGGCATCGCTCGTTTGCTCAGAGACGGGATGAGAGGACCAGGAACGGTCGTAGGCATCGGTCGTTTGCTCAGAGACGGGATGAAAGGACCAGGAACGGTCGTAGGCATCGGTCGTTTGCTCAGAGACGGGATGAAAGGACCAGGAACTCTCCTCGTTAACGGAGCGCTAGTGACTGTGATTCTTGCAGACGGATTTTCTCGGGGGTTGTAGATTGTGCTAAGCTTCATTTGATACAGATTGTGACACTGTGGTTTGGTTTTTTTCCCTTTAATGCTTTTTGTGCTTGAGTTTGACATGTGATATGAACAATGTTATACCTGGATTTCTTTTCAAGGCTATTCTGAAGTTGTAATTGAAAGTCTAAAAAAAAAATAATGAATGAGAAGTGGGTGGGCAGCCTCTGATGTGGGAAGGACTGTGGCCTGGTTAATGTGGGCGTCTGTCACTGCCTTTGGCAGGGACTTGGGATGGGTGCAGGGCACTACCCTGAAGTGACCACCACCCGGAATGTGCCCTTTCAGGTCCTGTATTTGAGTTCACAAGCGTCTCTGAAGACTGGAAGGCAGTTTTCAGCAGCATGAAAACCATCAGCGGAAGCCTCCGAGTGAGGCAAACTCTGCACGAACCTGCCGGCTAGATGTTGAGCAGAAGTCTGGTTCCCTATGACGGAAGGGGTGACGGGCAGTGACCTGCACTAAAGGGAATTCTGGTCGTGTTGGCTCTGAGAAATATAGGAGGTGATCGAGCAGATCTGAGCTGCTTCACGAAGGCTTATCTCCCATTCTTTGTCTACGGGAAAAGATCTTGACCTTTGCATGGGGTAAGAGAGCGGGTCTAAGCACCTGCCCTCTCACTAGACGGCAAATCTTCTGGGAGTCTCCTCTCTAAAAGCCAGCGACTCCTTAGACACTTCCTCGGGCAGGCTAAGGCTACTGATGTGCCACGCTCCCAGCATCCGGGCTGCACGAGACTGGACACGGAGACCCTAGCTGGGCTGCATTAGCTTTGGAGAGGATCCTGCTCTGATGTGCTTCCCCCTTGGACATCACCACAAAAGCATGACAGGGGTGCAGGGTCTGCCTGTCCACAGCAGCTAAGTCAGCTTCACAATCCCTACCACTCCCTTCTGCTTTCTTGAATTCGGTCTTTCATCACCACCTCCATGGGGAGAATGTTTTACGCATCCACTGCCCTCTCTGTAAAGACTTATTCCCTTTCACCCTCATCCCATGACCCTAGTTCGGGAGTCCCCCTTTCATTGAAAGAGACTCTCCTCCTGTGCATGGAAACCTCCTGAGATATTTAAATGCCTCTCTCATACCTTCCGTACCCTATCTAGAGGACAGGCAGGGTGTTCAGATCTGAATTCTGTGCAAGCTATGTGTGAGGAGAGTCCGCCTCGCCTCCTCCAGGCAGACACGCAGCGATGGCTGGAGGAGAAGTGAGCACGTAACATCCCCTACGGCAGTCCTCCAGCATTAGGTCCGAGGCAAGCTACAAGAGGCTGCCTAGATTAGGAATCAGCTCTGTAAATACTCTCTGAAGCATCAGACTCCATCTGGAATTTGCCACAGATCCTGTCTCAATCGATATTGGACTTGGAAGATCTTAGATTCTCTGTCCCTTCTGAGATCTTGGATACAGAGAGATGGGAGAATACGAGTACAGAAGACCTGTTCCCTGTACGTACCCGGATCAGTCCAGCACCTGGGTTCATCTCCCCCCCTATCAGCAGTTGGAGACAGAGAAAAAAACCTGGCTGACACCGTATCTAAGCAACCGTGCCAGCTGCAGTTTGTCAGCTTTTCTCTGTCTCCAGCAGATGGCAGAGGCTGTTAATCCTGCAGTTCAGCAGTTGAATAATTGTTTTCAGCTAATTTTTTTTTTTTTTTAGCCTTCCTCCCAGGGGTTTCCTTTATTTTTTTGGAATCCTTAGGGTTCTTCCCTGTCCGGTTGAGGCGGCCGAGCCGGGGGTTGGTACCCTTGTGTGTGCTTGGTCTGGGCATCCGTGAGGTGTAAATCTGGTTGTCCAGATCCCTCCCTTCACGAGGCAGCTGCAGGCTCTTTACAATATATTTTTATTATTTATTTTTACAAGAATTTTTTGGCTATTTTTTCAGGGCTGATTGTTCATTTTTATCTAAAGTTAATTTAAAAAAAAAAAAAACTGTTTGCACCGTGGCACTGCTCTACAGGCGAGCGACTTCCTTCCCTTAGGTAGGAGCTTTTTGTGGGGCTCTGGCTCTTTGTTTGGGGGCCTTTTTCTTCTGTCGTGGTGAGGACCTTCAGAGAGGATTTTAATTTTATCTCTACCTTATGGCTCGCGGCAGGGCATGCCATACATGCGACTCTCTTCCCGGCTCAATAGGTCTGGGTTATGCGGTAACTGTGCCGACTCAGGGGAGGGTTCGTCTGTGACTCCTCTCTCACTAAACAGCATCGAGTATCGTTGTCATTTGGACCGGCTGCAACTTCTTTTTTTTTACTTCACCCGGCCAGCGCTGGAACGGCGGCCATTTTGGATTTTGCCGCAGCAGTTCCCGCATCGCCTGGGGGGGGGGGGAGGGTCCTCCATCTCTGTCTCTGGCCCGTTCCGGGTTGGGGAAAGGGCAGGGAGGGCTAGAAGGGGAGGAAAGCTCTGATTTGCCTGTTTTTTAACCAGACCATGCTGGTTTTGGTGCAGGGAGGCTTTTCTCTACGGACTTTGTTTTGTTACTTCATGATGCCTGTATGGCCAGACAGAAAGCGGCTGGGGGGACTACACAGCCACAGATTCCACCAGTCCAGCCCACTGAGGGTCCTTCGGGGGGTCCCAGGAGGTATCCTGTGCCCAGTAATAGGGTTCCCTCAGCACAGGGCTTGATTTTTCGCCCGCAGGGTGATGCAGCTGGGGCGGTTGATCCGGAGGACGCTATCATAGCTCCTGGTGGTACTGGTTCGGGGTCTGGCCAAGTTCCCCTGGTGGCGCTGGTTATTCCGGCTACCGATGATGCGGGTCAAGGGGATGACCCGGTCTCTTATTCATGAGGCAGAGGATCCTAAGGTGGTCCAACTTTTTACAAGGGAAGAGCTGGAGGTTTTGCTTCCCTTGGCTTAGCAGGTTCTCAGGGTTAAAATGCCTCAGGAGACCCAGGATGTGGACGGCGAGGACCCGGTACCAGATGCCATCCGAGTTCCTCCTTCCCTTACCACAAGTCGGTTAGGAAGTTAGTAGAAGAGGAATGGGGGACTCCTGATTCTGGTTTAAAGGTTGGCAGAGCCATAGAGAAACTTTACCCTCTACCAGAACAGGATTTAGAATTTTTTTTTCTCTCCCGAAATTAGATACGGCGGTGTCCGCTGTGACTAAGCGCACCACGAATTCCGGTTATTGGTTTGGCCGCTTTAAAAGATGTACAAGATCAGAAGGTGGAGTTACTCCTTAAAAGGGTTTTTGAGGTGGCGTCTCTGGGTTTGCGTGCAGTGCTTTGTTCAAGTTTCTTGCAGCGTGTGTCATAATCTGCTATGTTGATGGGACGAGCAGTCTGATGTATTCCGTAGGCGGAGTAGCAATCTGTTATAGACTGCTGGAGAGTAGTGGGTGGATCCTTGGGCCAGTGGCAGATGACCACATCCCTGGGGGAAGATCACCGGCTAGGCTTAGAGTACGGAGACAGACACACACTAGTTCTTTTATTAAACAGGTCTTGAAACCACCAGAGGTGGCAGTAGTGAGCTGAAGTGCCCAGCAGGGCTGAAGTCCCTCAGATACTGGAACAGCGATCCTTGGCTGAGCTGTTGAGAAACTGTAGACAGTGAGTAGGCAGGGTATGCAGAGTTCATGAACAGAACTTAAATGACAACACTCACATAATGGTCTCTGGGAGCTCAGGAGCTGGAAAGGATAGGCCCTCGAGGAGCGAGTACCTGGTTCCAGGGAAAGCTCTGAGAGAGCGATGGTAACTCACAGTGATGTAGACGGTGATGGCTTCCAGGCAGAAGAGAATCAGCAGATAGTCAGGAACAAGGGCCCTCGAGGAGTGAGTACCAGTTTCTGTCTGTAACCTGAAAACCAAAAAGAGTGAGGCCCCCGAGGAGCGGGTACCTCTGGTAAGTCCGAGGAAGCAGAGTAGCTTAGGCAAGGTAACCAGAGTAAACCTTGTCCTAACCCGAACCCTTGCTAACTCAGTTTGTCAGCGATATCTGAGACCTTAAATATCTGAAGCGGATGACGTCATCTCAGGGGGGACGCCCTGAGGTTCGCGCCCTTGCTGGTATTTCACTCTGAGTGCATGCGCGTGCCCTAGGCTCAAAAAGGAGGGCTCGTTTCGGCCGATACTTGGTTTAAAGAAAGTCAATGCAAAACAATGGAAACCCTCAGGTCGGTCATAGCGGCTGTACGCAAAGGAAGAATTCCTGGCTTCCTTGGATCTCATGGAGGCTAATCTACAAATTCCCATCCATCAGGACTCTCAGCATTTTCTACGCTTCATGATTCTGGGTCAACATTTTCAGTTTGGTCTCACCACGGCTCTGTGGACTTTCACCAAGGTGGTGGTGGTGGCAGCTTTCCTTCAAAAGGAGGGTATTCTATTTCACCCATATTTGGATGATTGGTTGATCAGAGCCAAGTCAGAGTTTCTATGCCACAAGTCGGTTCATCGAGTTCTCGAAGTCCTACAGTCCCTAAGTTGGGTAGTGAACCAGGACAAAAGTCAGCTATCACCAACACAAACTTTGGAGTATTTAGCAGTTCGGTTTAATACTCTTATAGGCAGTCTTTCTCTCTCAAGATCGAATCTTGAAACTTCAGGCCCAGATCCGCCGGTTTTTTGCGGTTGCATGTACCCAAGGTCTAGGACTACTTACAAGTACTCGACTTGATGGCCTCCATCCTGGACTTGGTTCCATGGGCTTCTTCCCATATGATACCACTCCAGACGGCATTGTTGTCCCACTGGAAGCCAGTATCTGAAGAATATCGTATCTGCTTACCTCTCAAGGGTTTGCCGAGAGACAGTCTGTCATGGTGGCTTCAGACTTCCAATCTCAGTCGGGGAGTGGACCTCAAAGTTCCCGATTGGATGGTGGTTACTACTGATGCCAGTCTCTCTGGATGGGGAGCAGTTTGTCAGTCCCATTTGGTTCAGGGATCCTGGTCCAGTGAGACAGTCTGCATAGTCTATCAACCGTCTAGAGACCAGGGTGGTTCGCTTGGCCTTGAAGGAGTTTCTGCAATTACTAGGGAATCATCCGGTTTGAGTTCTGTCTGATAACGCGACAACAGTAGCATATATACATCGGCAGGGCGGAACCAAAAGCAAGGCAGTGGCTCTAGAGGTGCAGAGGATGGTGCTCTGGGCGGAACGACATCTAGAGAGATTAGCGGCATCCCACATCGCAGGAACAGAGAATGTTCAGGTGGATTTCTTGAGTCACACACACTTGGATCCAGGCGAGTGGGAACTCTGAGAAAGCCATGCAGTTAGTTCGAGATCACTGGGGTCGACCTTATGGCAACCTCTCGGAATGCCAAGACCGTCAGATTCTTCAGTCACCGAAGACAGTACGGGGCCGAAGGGGTCGACACTCTGGTTTTACCATGGCCTCAGGGAGTGCTACTATATGTTTTTTTTCTCCAAGGCCACTGGTGGGCAAGGTTCTAAGTTGCATAGAAAAGCATTGCGGAGAGGGGATTCTGGTGGCTCTGGAGTGGCCTCGGCGTCCCATGGTTTGCAGATCTGGTCAACCTGGCGGTGGACGGCCTGCCTCGCTTCGGCCACCTGACGCGTCTTCTTCGACAGGGTCCTATATTTTTCGACAAGGCTGCTTGCTTTTGTCTAGCAGCATGGCTTTTGAGAGGAGGTGTTTGAAAAGAAAAGGTTACCTGGACTCGGTAGTCACCACACTGTTACAGTCTAGAAGGAAGTTTACTAACCTCTCATGTTCAGGTATGGAAGATTTGAGTCCTGGTGTTCTGTCAGGGGAATTTGCCCTCCTATGGAATTCACCCTCCTAGGGACCGGTCCTGTTCAATATTCGTCCTCCTAGGGACCGGTCCTGTTCAATATCTTTGTGAGCGACATTGCAGATGGGATAGAAGGTAAGGTTTGTCTTTTTGCGGATGACACTAAGATCTGTAACGGAGTGGACATGCCGGAAGGAGTGGAGAGAATGGGACGGGATTTAAGGAAACTGGAAGAGTGGTCGAAGATATGGCAGCTGCGATTCAATGCCAAGAAATGCAAAGTCATGCATATGGGGTGTGGAAATCCGAAAGAACTGTATTCAATGGGGGGAGAAGGGCTGATGTGCACGGAGCAGGCGAGAGACCTTGGGGTGATAGTGTCTAATGATCTGAAGTCGGTGAAAACAATGTGACAAAAAGATAGCTAAAGCCAGAAGAATTCTGGGCTGCATAGAGAGAGGAATATCGAGTAAGAAAAGGGAAGTGATTATCCCCTTGTACAGGTCCTTGGTGAGGCCTCACCTGGAGTACTGTGTTCAATTCTGGACACCGTATCTCCGAAGGGACAGAGACAGGATGGAGGCGGTCCAGAGAAGGGCGACCAAAAAGGTGGATGGCCTTCATCGAATGACTTATGAAGAGAGATTGAAGAATCTAAATATGTACACCCTGGAGGAAAGGAGGAGCAGGGGTGATATGATACAGACTTTCAGATACTTGAAAGGTTTTAATGATCTAAAGACAACGACAAACCTTTTCCGTTGCAAAAAAATCAGCAGAACCAGGGGTCACGATTTGAAACTCCAGGGAGGAAGACTCAGAAACAGTGTCATGAAGTCTTTCTTCACGGAGAGGGTGGTGGATGCCTGGAATGCCCTTCCAGAGGAAGTGGTGAAGACCAGAACTGTGAAGGATTTCAAAGGGGCGTGGGATAAATACTGTGGATCCATAAAGTCTAGAGGATGTAAATGAAGAGAAGAGGCATGGGGGTGGCTTGCGGAAATGATGGCTACTAACTGGAGATTAATATCCTTATTCAATAAACATACCAACGGTTAATGCGACTCCAACATTGCTCTTTGCTTCAACGGCAAGAAGAAATGTGGAAAAAAGGATTTGCATCCACATAAAAGCAGGGGAGTAGCTTGCTTGTTACGGCGGTTACAACCCCAAACCAAAAATGCCTGATAGTTCACTTTCAATGCATATCCAGCATAGCTCTCTGCTTCAGCGGCAGGGGAATGAAGAAAAGATGATTTATATTCAGACAACTACCAACAAGGTCTGAATTACATAGTCTGGGTAAAACAAATAAGCATGGGTGTAGCTTGCTTGTTACGGTGGTTACTACCCCGAATCAAGCCTGATACTTCACTTAGAATACATATCCAGCACAGCTCACTGCTTCAATGGCAGGGGGAATGAAGAAAAGAGGATTTGTATTCAAACAACCAACAAAGACTGAGTTGCACAGGCTGGGTAAACAAGTGTGGGAGTAGCTTGCTTATTACGGCGGTTACTACCCCAAACCAATTAGCTAGATACTTCACTTAGATGCAGCTCCAGCACTGCTATCTACGATGGCAAGGGTGGAAGGGAAATAGAACCAAAAAAGTTATTTAAAGGGATAAGAGAAACAGAAAAGTATGAAAAAATAAAAATAAGTATGACAGCTTGCTGGGCAGACTGGATGGACCGTTTGGTCTTCTGCTGTCATTTCTTTGTTTCTATGTAACTCCTGAAATATTATCTTTCTTACTGGATGGCTTCCCCAAGGGCTTATCTCTTAGCTCTCTTAATGTTCAGGTAGCACCATTGGGCTCTCTCCGTGGCAAAATTGAGGGATCCTCTGTCGTCTCTTCTGGATGTGGTTCATTTTCTTAGAGGTATGATGAATCTTCGTCCTCCAGTTTGGAAATCTTGTCCATCCTGGAACCTTAATCTAGTTCTTAAAGTTCTGTGTGAACCTCCCTTCGAGCCGCTCCGAAGGGCTACGTTAAAGGATTTCACACTTAAGGTAATTTTTTCTCGTCGCCATTTGTTCGGCTAGAAGAATTAGAGTTACAGGCGTTATCTTGTCGAGATCCTTTCCTTCAGATTTCGGAATCTGGAGTTTCTTTACGCACGGTACCTTCCTTTTTACCAAAGGTGGTTTCAGCGTTCCATGTCAGTCAATGGAGCTTCCGGCTTTTCCTAACTTACCGGAGTCAGATCCTAATGCGAGGGAACTGAAACGTCTAGATTTTTGGAGAGCTTTATTGGGTTACCTCGAGATTACCAATGACTTTAGGAGGTCCGATCACCTCTTCGTGCTGTGGAGTGGTCCTAATAGAGGCTCCAAGGCTTCTAAAGCCTCTATTGCACGATGGTTGAAGGAGGCTATTTCTGCCGCGTATATTACACGGGGTCGTCCAGTTCTGGAAGGTTTGCATGCTCGCTACACACGTTCACAAGCGGCCTCGTGGGTGGAATCTCAACTTGTTTCCCCACAGGAAATTTGCAGACCGGCGACTTGGAAAGTCGCTGCATACTTTTGTAAGGCACTATTGCTTAGATGTCGGGGCTCCAGCAAACCCTTCGTTTGGCGAGAGTGTTTTGCAAGCAGGACTCTCCAGGTCCGACCCTGGGTAAGGGCTTTGGTACATCCCAGGTGTCTGGACTGATCCGGGAACGTATAGGGAAAAGAAAATTGGTTCTTACCTACTAATTTTTGTTTCTGTAGTACCGCAGATCGGTCCAGAGCCCACCCAATTAGAAGGGGGTTATATTAAGGGGAGAGTCGCCCGTTCAGCTGTAAGATTGTTCTCTGTTGCATTCCACGTTCTTGTTGTTTAATGGTTCCATATTTTTTGCTATTATCTGCTTTGATTATAGATATATACTGATGAACTGCAGCTGGCACGGTTGCTTAGATACGGTGTCTGCGAGGTTTTATTTTTTCTCTGTCTCCATCTGCTGATAGGGGGAGATGAACCCAGGTGTCTGGCCTGATCTGTGGTACTACAGGAACGAAAATTAGCAGGTAAGAACCAATGTTCCTTTCTCCGCGTGAAGGGAGACGATAGCCAGCTTGTTTTCTGATCTCCTCCTGGGGCAGCAGGCTGATACCTTCCTGTTCAGGGTTGTTGCAAACAGATCCATGTTGTGGGGGAGGCTACTGGAATTCCTACTGTCTTGGTCTTTACAGGGCATCAACATTCTCCTCATAGGCTTTCGAGCCTAACTTGGAAAAGTTGGGTGTTTCATCTATCTTTAGTCGGGGTAGAGTAAATGGGGTATTTAAAATGCCTTGCTGGAAAAGAGTTGGAGGATATTACTTGGAAATGTTTGATCAGGGATCAGACTGTGAAGCCATGATACTATATTATAAGGAGGGCCCGACTTACCCCAGGCTATTGGTAAATCTCGTTCTGATTTGATGTTGGAAGCCTTGTGGGCACAGAGGCAGCTGCCCATATCAGTTTACTTCTTCTGCCCAGTTAACCAAAATGTTTGGGATGAAATTATAACAGCTGTGAGGCCTATGACTTGTGTGGAGACACCCAAAGACCAAAGAGTGTTGCTTTTGAGCTTTCTTCCTCCTCTTGCGGTAGCAGGGAACAGCTTGATCCAGAAGTTGGAAATAGTAGGGTGTTGGGTCGTATTAGCCGACTGGCGAAAGAATTAAACACGCGGACTGCAAAACATCAAGGCCCCCGCATTTGGATGCAATTGGAAACCTGAGTTAATGGCGAGCTATGTTCAGAGGGCCCGCAATCTACTGCCCAAGCTGTGCTACTCTCCCAGAGGGAATCTCTTCATTTAGTTTTGGACTTCTATTTCCCCTTGTAAGACTGCTCAGGTACTGGGGGCATTTCCCTCTCCCCAGGGGGCTCACAATAAATGAGTCCACGGAGGGTGACGTGACTTGGCCAAGGTGGGATTTGAACTCTGACTTCCCTGCTTCATAGTCCGCCGCTCTAACCTGGGAAAGGCATATAAATTATTGAACCCTGTGCTGGAATGCCTTGCTCCATCTCTGGTAACGCAGTGGTGATGTGCAGCTGCACCACCCACTCCAGACACGTTTCTCTCGCCGGGGGAGGAACCTTAGAAGCAGGGGGTTGAGCTTGAGAAGAAGCTGCCTTGTTATATGGGGTACTTTGTCTCTGATCACTGTGCTTAATTTTTATTCTATATATAAAACTAAATATTTAAAAAGTGGCAGTGGCGCAGCAGAGCAGCAGGTTTCACAGCACACGGGAAGCCTCCCACGCATGTTCGTAGCTTTCCAAGGAAGAACTGGAAAAATCCTCCAGTGTGACGCACCCGATGCAGGCCTGCGTGGATCGTTCTTCCTGCTGCTGGTGGGATTTTTGGCAAAGTCGTATCCCTGAGGCTAGGAACATTTGCCGTGTGTGTGTGTGGCAGGGGAAGGGGCAGGTGCAGGCAGTGATCAGTTTAGGGAGTCTGGTTTGCAGCAGCTGCTTGCAGTGACAGCTGGCTCTCCACATGTTGGATGGTTTTGCTCCAGGTAAAGGTGGAGGTGAGCTGAGGGCTCGCTCAGATTGAATTCTGTCTTGGGGAGAAAGCAGCCTGAGCTCCTAAGCCAGTACTAACACTGAAAGGAAATCTCATTTTGTCCTCTCTGGGTGTTTCAGCGAAGGCAGCACCGTGGCTTACTGCTGGATCCGTTTCCTTGTTCCCAATGCCAGTGCGCTGGCGCTCTTCACAGAGACCCGGATCACAGGGTCACTAAGGGCTACTACCCGCAGCCCTGCCCGAAGCACCTTGCTGGAGAATATCCGCATCACCTCGGTCTCTCTCTCACGTGAGTCCTGCATTTCTCTGCTCTTAGCGAGGTAGGAACCAGTATAAGCTTCCTCCCGCCGGTGCCCTGTCACTAGGAACCCCCGGCACTGCGAGCTTCCTCCCGCCGGTGCCCTGTCGCTGAGACCCCTGGCACTGCAAGCTTCCTCCCAGCGGGGCCCTGTCACTAGGAACCCCCGGCGCTGCGAGCTTCCTCCCAGCGGTGCCCTGTCACTAGAGACCCCCGGCGCTGCGAGCTTCCTCCCGCCGGTGCCCTGTCACTAGGGACCCCCGGCGCTGCGAGCTTCCTCCCGGCGGAGCCCTGTCACTAGAGACCCCCGGCGCTGCGGTGTCCTGTCACTAGAGACCCCCGGCGCTGCGAGCTTCCTCCCGGCGGGGCCCTGTCACTAGGAACCCCGGCGCTGCGAGCTTCCTCCCGGCGGTTGCACTGTCACTAGGGACCCCCGGTGCTGCGAGCGTTCCTCCCGGCGGTGCCCTGTCACTAGGACTCCCTGGCGCTGCGAGGCTTCCTCCAGGCGGTGCCCTGTCCTAGGGACTCCCTGGCGCTGCGAGCTTCCTCCCGGCGGTGCCCTGTCACTAGGGCCCCCCGGCGCTTGCGGAGCTTCCTCCCGCCGGTCTGCCCTGTCCACTAGGAACCCACTGGCGCTGCGAGCTTCCTCCCCTGCCGGTGGCCCCGTGTCCACTGGGACCCCCGGCGCTGCGAGCTTCCTCCCGGGCGTGCCCGTGCACTAGAGACCCTCGGCTCTTGCGCTAGCGATCATTCCTCCAGGCCGGTGCCCTGTTCACGAGGAACCCTCCTGGGCGCTGCGAGGCTTCCTCCCGGCGGGGCCTCTGATACGAGAGACCCCCGGCGCTGCGAGCTTGCCTTCCTCCGGCCGGTGCCCCCTGGCGCGGGGAACCCCCTGCGCGGCGAGCGTTCCTCCAAGCGGTAGCCCTGTCACTAGAGAACCTCCCTGGCGCGCGAGCGTACCTCCTCCCGCGGATGCCCTCCTGTGCACTAGAGAACCCCCGGCGGCTGCGAGCGTCCTCCCGCCCGGTGCCCTGTCAGCTGTAGGAACCCTGCGCGGCGAGCTTTCCTTCCTCCCCTGCCGGATGCCCTGTCAACTAGATACCTCCGGCGCTGCGGAGCTTCCTCCCGTCCGGTAGCCCTGTCCACTAGGAACTCCCGGCGCTGCGAGCTTCCTCTCGGCGGTGCCGTCACTAGGAACCCCCAGCGCTGCGAGCTTCCTCTCGGCGGTGCCCTGTCACTAGAGACCCCCGGCGCTGCGAGCTTCCTCCCGGCGGAGCCCTGTCACTAGAGACCCCCGGCGCTGCGAGCTTCCTCCCGGCGGTGCCCTGTCACTAGGGACCCCCGGCGCTGCGAGCTTCCTCCCGGCGGTGCCCTGTCACTAGGGTCCCCCGGCGCTGCGAGCTTCCTCCCGGCGGGGCCCTGTCACTAGGGACCCCCGGCGCTGCGAGCTTCCTCCCGGCGGGGCCCTGTCACTAGGGACCCCCGGCGCTGCGAGCTTCCTCCCGGCGGAGCCCTGTCACTAGGAACCCCCGGCGCTGCGAGCTTCCTCCCGGCGGAGCCCTGTCACTAGGGACCCCTGGCGCTGCGAGCTTCCTCCCGGCGGTGCCCTGTCACTAGGAACTCCCGGCGCTGCGAGCTTCCTCTCGGCGGTGCCGTCACTAGGAACCCCCAGCGCTGCGAGCTTCCTCTCGGCGGTGCCCTGTCACTAGGGACTCCCCGGCGCTGCGAGCTTCCTCCCGGCGGTGCCCTGTCACTAGGAACCCCCGGCGCTGCGAGCTTCCTCCCGCCGGTGCCCTGTCACTAGGGACTCCCGGCGCTGCGAGCTTCCTCCCGCCGGTGTCCTGTCACTAGGAACTCCCGGCGCTGCGAGCTTCCTCCCGGCGGTGCCCTGTCACTAGGGACTTCCCCGGCGCTGCGATCTTCCTCCCGGCGGTGCCCTGTCACTAGGAACCCCCGGCGCTGCGAGCTTCCTCCCGGCGGTGTCCTGTCACTAGGAACTCCCGGCGCTGCGAGCTTCCTCCCGACGTGGTCCTGTCACTTAGGAACTCCCGTCGCTGCGAGCTTCCTCCCGGCGGTGCCCTGTCACTAGGAACCCCCGGCGCTGCGAGCTTCC
>NC_042628.1:76541718-76650654 GCF_901001135.1 Rhinatrema bivittatum | reverse complement strand
TCGCCTGGGGGGGGGGGGAGGGTCCTCCATCTCTGTCTCTGGCCCCGTTCCGGGTTGGGGAAAGGGCAGGGAGGGCTAGAAGGGGAGGAAAGCTCTGATTTGCCTGTTTTTTAACCAGACCATGCTGGTTTGGTGCAGGGAGGCTTTTCTCTACGGACTTTGTTTTGTTACTTCATGATGCCTGTATGGCCAGACAGAAAGCGGCTGGGGGGACTACACAGCCACAGATTCCACCAGTCCAGCCCACTGAGGGTCCTTCGGGGGGTCCCAGGAGGTATCCTGTGCCCAGTAATAGGGTTCCCTCAGCACAGGGCTTGATTTTTCGCCCGCAGGGTGATGCAGCTGGGGCGGGTTGATCCGGAGGACGCTATCATAGCTCCTGGTGGTACTGGTTCGGGGTCTGGCCAAGTTCCCCTGGTGGCGCTGGTTATTCCGGCTACCGATGATGCGGGTCAAGGGGATGACCCGGTCTCTTATTCATGAGGCAGAGGATCCTAAGGTGGTCCAACTTTTTACAAGGGAAGAGCTGGAGGTTTTGCTTCCCTTGGCTTAGCAGGTTCTCGGGGTTAAAATGCCTCAGGAGACCCAGGATGTGGACGGCGAGGACCCGGTACCAGATGCCATCCGAGATCCTCCAACTTCTTTCCCTTACCACAAGTCGGTTAGGAAGTTAGTAGAAGAGGAATGGGGGACTCCTGATTCTGGTTTAAAGGTTGGCAGAGCCATAGAGAAACTTTACCCTCTACCAGAACAGGATTTAGAATTTTTTTTCTCTCCCGAAATTAGATACGGCGGTGTCCGCTGTGACTAAGCGCACCACGATTCCGGTTATTGGTTTGGCCGCTTTAAAGATGTACAAGATCAGAAGGTGGAGTTACTCCTTAAAGGGTTTTTGAGGTGGCGTCTCTGGGTTTGCGTGCAGTGCTTTGTTCAAGTTTCTTGCAGCGTGTGTCATAATCTGCTATGTTGATGGGACGAGCAGTCTGATGTATTCCGTAGGCGGAGTAGCAATCTGTTATAGACTGCTGGAGAGTAGTGGGTGGATCCTTGGGCCGGTGGCAGATGACCACATCCCTGGGGAAGATCACCGGCTAGGCTTAGAGTACGGAGACAGACACACACTAGTTCTTTTATTAAACAGGTCTTGAAACCACCAGAGGTGGCAGTAGTGAGCTGAAGTGCCCAGCAGGGCTGAAGTCCCTCAGATACTGGAACAGCGATCCTTGGCTGAGCTGTTGAGAAACTGTAGACAGTGAGTAGGCAGGGTATGCAGAGTTCATGAACAGAACTTAAATGACAACACTCACATAATGGTCTCTGGGAGCTCAGGAGCTGGAAAGGATAGGCCCTCGAGGAGCGAGTACCTGGTTCCAGGGAAAGCTCTGAGAGAGCGATGGTAACTCACAGTGATGTAGACGGTGATGGCTTCCAGGCAGAAGAGAATCAGCAGATAGTCAGGAACAAGGGCCCTCGAGGAGTGAGTACCAGGTTCTGTCTGTAACCTGAAAACCAAAAAGAGTGAGGCCCCAGAGGAGCGGGTACCTCTGGTAAGTCCGAGGAAGCAGAGTAGCTTAGGCAAGGTAACCAGAGTAAACCTTGTCCTAACCCGAACCCTTGCTAACTCAGTTTGTCAGCGATATCTGAGACCTTAAATATCTGAAGCGGATGACGTCATCTCAGGGGGGACGCCCTGAGGTTCGCGCCCTTGCTGGTATTTCACTCTGAGTGCATGCGCGTGCCCTAGGCTCAAAAAGGAGGGCTCGTTTCGGCCGATACTTGGTTTAAAGAAAGTCAATGCAAAACAATGGAAACCCTCAGGTCGGTCATAGCGGCTGTACGCAAAGAAGAATTCCTGGCTTCCTTGGATCTCATGGAGGCTAATCTACAAATTACCATCCATCAGGACTCTCAGCATTTTCTACGCTTCATAATTCTGGGTCAACATTTTCAGTTTGGTCTCACCACGGCTCTGTGGACTTTCACCAAGGTGGTGGTGGTGGCAGCTTTCCTTCAAAAGGAGGGTATTCTATTTCACCCATATTTGGATGATTGGTTGATCAGAGCCAAGTCAGAGTTTCTATGCCACAAGTCGGTTCATCGAGTTCTCGAAGTCCTACAGTCCCTAAGTTGGGTAGTGAACCAGGACAAAAGTCAGCTATCACCAACACAAACTTTGGAGTATTTAGCAGTTCGGTTTAATACTCTTATAGGCAGTCTTTCTCTCTCAAGATCGAATCTTGAAACTTCAGGCCCAGATCCGCCGGTTTTTGCGGTTGCATGTACCCAAGGTCTAGGACTACTTACAAGTACTCGACTTGATGGCCTCCATCCTGGACTTGGTTCCCTGGGCTTCTTCCCATATGATACCACTCCAGACGGCATTGTTGTCCCACTGGAAGCCAGTATCTGAAGAATATCGTATCTGCTTACCTCTCAAGGGTTTGCCGAGAGACAGTCTGTCATGGTGGCTTCAGACTTCCAATCTCAGTCGGGGAGTGGACCTCAAAGTTCCCGATTGGATGGTGGTTACTACTGATGCCAGTCTCTCTGGATGGGGAGCAGTTTGTCAGTCCCATTTGGTTCAGGGATCCTGGTCCGTGAGACAGTCTGCATAGTCTATCAACCGTCTAGAGACCAGGGTGGTTCGCTTGGCCTTGAAGGAGTTTCTGCAATTACTAGGGAATCATCCGGTTTGAGTTCTGTCTGATAACGCGACAACAGTAGCATATATACATCGGCAGGGCGGAACCAAAAGCAAGGCAGTGGCTCTAGAGGTGCAGAGGATGGTGCTCTGGGCGGAACGACATCTAGAGAGATTAGCGGCATCCCACATCGCAGGAACAGAGAATGTTCAGGTGGATTTCTTGAGTCACACACACTTGGATCCAGGCGAGTGGGAACTCTGAGAAAGCCATGCAGTTAGTTCGAGATCACTGGGGTCGACCTTATGGCAACCTCTCGGAATGCCAAGACCGTCAGATTCTTCAGTCACCGAAGACAGTACGGGGCCGAAGGGGTCGACACTCTGGTTTTACCATGGCCTCAGGGAGTGCTACTATATGTTTTTTTTTCTCCAAGGCCACTGGTGGGCAAGGTTCTAAGTTGCATAGAAAAGCATTGCGGAGAGGGGATTCTGGTGGCTCTGGAGTGGCCTCTGCGTCCCATGGTTTGCAGATCTGGTCAACCTGGCGGTGGACGGCCTGCCTCGCTTCGGCCACCTGACGCGTCTTCTTCGACAGGGTCCTATATTTTTCGACAAGGCTGCTTGCTTTTGTCTAGCAGCATGGCTTTTGAGAGGAGGTGTTTGAAAAGAAAAGGTTACCTGGACTCGGTAGTCACCACACTGTTACAGTCTAGAAGGAAGTTTACTAACCTCTCATGTTCAGGTATGGAAGATTTGAGTCCTGGTGTTCTGTCAGGGGAATTTGCCCTCCTATGGAATTCACCCTCCTAGGGACCGGTCCTGTTCAATATTCGTCCTCCTAGGGACCGGTCCTGTTCAATATCTTTGTGAGCGACATTGCAGATGGGATAGAAGGTAAGGTTTGTCTTTTTGCGGATGACACTAAGATCTGTAACGGAGTGGACATGCCGGAAGGAGTGGAGAGAATGGGACGGGATTTAAGGAAACTGGAAGAGTGGTCGAAGATATGGCAGCTGCGATTCAATGCCAAGAAATGCAAAGTCATGCATATGGGGTGTGGAAATCCGAAAGAACTGTATTCAATGGGGGGAGAAGGGCTGATGTGCACGGAGCAGGCGAGAGACCTTGGGGTGATAGTGTCTAATGATCTGAAGTCGGTGAAACAATGTGACAAAACGATAGCTAAAGCCAGAAGAATTCTGGGCTGCATAGAGAGAGGAATATCGAGTAAGAAAAGGGAAGTGATTATCCCCTTGTACAGGTCCTTGGTGAGGCCTCACCTGGAGTACTGTGTTCAATTCTGGACACCGTATCTCCGAAGGGACAGAGACAGGATGGAGGCGGTCCAGAGAAGGGCGACCAAAAAGGTGGATGGCCTTCATCGAATGACTTATGAAGAGAGATTGAAGAATCTAAATATGTACACCCTGGAGGAAAGGAGGAGCAGGGGTGATATGATACAGACTTTCAGATACTTGAAAGGTTTTAATGATCTAAAGACAACAACAAACCTTTTCCGTTGCAAAAAAATCAGCAGAACCAGGGGTCACGATTTGAAACTCCAGGGAGGAAGACTCAGAAACAGTGTCATGAAGTCTTTCTTCACGGAGAGGGTGGTGGATGCCTGGAATGCCCTTCCAGAGGAAGTGGTGAAGACCAGAACTGTGAAGGATTTCAAAGGGGCGTGGGATAAATACTGTGGATCCATAAAGTCTAGAGGATGTAAATGAAGAGAAGAGGCATGGGGGTGGCTTGCGGAAATGATGGCTACTACCTGGAGATTAATATCCTTATTCAATAAACATACCAACGGTTAATGCGACTCCAACATTGCTCTTTGCTTCAACGGCAAGAGGAAATGTGGAAAAAAGGATTTGCATCCACATAAAAGCAGGGGAGTAGCTTGCTTGTTACGGCGGTTACAACCCCAAACCAAAAATGCCTGATAGTTCACTTTCAATGCATATCCAGCATAGCTCTCTGCTTCAGTGGCAGGGGAATGAAGAAAAGATGATTTATATTCAGACAACTACCAACAAGGTCTGAATTACATAGTCTGGGTAAAACAAATAAGCATGGGTGTAGCTTGCTTGTTACGGTGGTTACTACCCCGAATCAAGCCTGATACTTCACTTAGAATACATATCCAGCACAGCTCACTGCTTCAATGGCAGGGGGAATGAAGAAAAGAGGATTTGTATTCAAACAACCAACAAGGACTGAGTTGCACAGGCTGGGTAAACAAGTGTGGGAGTAGCTTGCTTATTACGGCGGTTACTACCCCAAACCAATTAGCTAGATACTTCACTTAGATGCAGCTCCAGCACTGCTATCTACAATGGCAAGGGTGGAAGGAAAATAGAACCAAAAAAGTTATTTAAAGGGACAAGAGAAACAGAAAAGTATGAAAAAATAAAAATAAGTATGACAGCTTGCTGGGCAGACTGGATGGACCGTTTGGTCTTCTTCTGCTGTCATTTCTTTGTTTCTATGTAACTCCTGAAATATTATCTTTCTTACTGGATGGCTTCCCCAAGGGCTTATCTCTTAGCTCTCTTAATGTTCAGGTAGCACCATTGGGCTCTCTCCGTGGCAAAATTGAGGGATCCTCTGTCGTCTCATCTGGACGTGGTTCATTTTCTTAGAGGTATGATGAATCTTCGTCCTCCAGTTTGGAAATCTTGTCCGTCCTGGAATCTTAATCTAGTTCTTAAAGTTCTGTGTGAACCTCCCTTCGAGCCGCTCCGAAGGGCTACGTTAAAGGATTTCACACTTAAGGTAATTTTTTCTCGTCGCCATTTGTTCGGCTAGAAGAATTAGAGTTACAGGCGTTATCTTGTCGAGATCCTTTCCTTCAGATTTCGGAATCTGGAGTTTCTTTACGCACGGTACCTTCCTTTTTACCAAAGGTGGTTTCAGCATTCCATGTCAGTCAATGGAGCTTCCGGCTTTTCCTAACTTACCGGAGTCGGATCCTAATGCGAGGGAACTGAAACGTCTAGATTTTTGGAGAGCTTTATTGGGTTACCTCGAGATTACCAATGACTTTAGGAGGTCTGATCACCTCTTCGTGCTGTGGAGTGGTCCTAATAGAGGCTCCAAGGCTTCTAAAGCCTCTATTGCACGATGGTTGAAGGAGGCTATTTCTGCCGCGTATATTACACGGGGTCGTCCAGTTCTGGAAGGTTTGCATGCTCGCTACACACGTTCACAAGCGGCCTCGTGGGTGGAATCTCAACTTGTTTCCCCACAGGAAATTTGCAGACTGGCGACTTGGAAGTCGCTGCATACTTTTGTAAGGCACTATTGCTTAGATGTCGGGGCTCCAGCAAACCCTTCGTTTGGCGAGAGTTTTGCAAGCAGGACTCTCCAGGTCCGACCCTGGGTAAGGGCTTTGGTACATCCCAGGTGTCTGGACTGATCCGGGAACGTATAGGGAAAAGAAAATTGGTTCTTACCTACTAATTTTTGTTTCTGTAGTACCGCAGATCGGTCCAGAGCCCACCCAATTAGAAGGGGGTTATATTAAGGGGAGAGTCGCCCGTTCAGCTGTAAGATTGTTCTCTGTTGCATTCCACGTTCTTGTTGTTTAATGGTTCCATATTTTTTGCTATTATCTGCTTTGATTATAGATATATACTGATGAACTGCAGCTGGCACGGTTGCTTAGATACGGTGTCAGCGAGGTTTTATTTTTTCTCTGTCTCCATCTGCTGATAGGGGGAGATGAACCCAGGTGTCTGGCCTGATCTGTGGTACTACAGGAACGAAAATTAGCAGGTAAGAACCAATGTTCCTTTCTCCGCGTGAAGGGAGACGATAGCCAGCTTGTTTTCTGATCTCCTCCTGGGGCAGCAGGCTGATACCTTCCTGTTCAGGGTTGTTGCAAACAGATCCATGTTGTGGGGGAGGCTACTGGAATTCCTACTGTCTTGGTCTTTACAGGGCATCAACATTCTCCTCATAGGCTTTCGAGCCTAACTTGGAAAAGTTGGGTGTTTCATCTATCTTTAGTCGGGGTAGAGTAAATGGGGTATTTAAAATGCCTTGCTGGAAAAGAGTTGGAGGATATTACTTGGAAATGTTTGATCAGGGATCAGACTGTGAAGCCATGATACTATATTATAAGGAGGGCCCGACTTACCCCAGGCTATTGGTAAATCTCGTTCTGATTTGATGTTGGAAGCCTTGTGGGCACAGAGGCAGCTGCCCATATCAGTTTACTTCTTCTGCCCAGTTAACCAAAATGTTTGGGATGAAATTATAACAGCTGTGAGGCCTATGACTTGTGTGGAGACACCCAAAGACCAAAGAGTGTTGCTTTTGAGCTTTCTTCCTCCTCTTGCGGTAGCAGGGAACAGCTTGATCCAGAAGTTGGAAATAGTAGGGTGTTGGGTCGTATTAGCCGACTGGCGAAAGAATTAAACACGCGGACTGCAAAACATCAAGGCCCCCGCATTTGGATGCAATTGGAAACCTGAGTTAATGGCGAGCTACGTTCAGAGGGCCCGCAATCTACTGCCCAAGCTGTGCTACTCTCCCAGAGGGAATCTCTTCATTTAGTTTTGGACTTCTATTTCCCCTTGTATGAATGCTCAGGTACTGGGGGCATTTCCCTCTCCCCAGGGGGCTCACAATAAATGAGTCCACGGAGGGTGACGTGACTTGGCCAAGGTGGGATTTGAACTCGGACTTCCCTGCTTCATAGTCCGCCGCTCTAACCTGGGAAAGGCATATAAATTATTGAACCCTGTGCTGGAATGCCTTGCTCCATCTCTGGTAACGCAGTGGTGATGTGCAGCTGCACCACCCACTCCAGACACGTTTCTCTCGCCGGGGGAGGAACCTTAGAAGCAGGGGGTTGAGCTTGAGAAGAAGCTGCCTTGTTATATGGGGTACTTTGTCTCTGATCACTGTGCTTAATTTTTATTCTATATATAAAACTAAATATTTAAAAAGTGGCAGTGGCGCAGCAGAGCAGCAGGTTTCACAGCACACGGGAAGCCTCCCACGCATGTTCGTAGCTTTCCAAGGAAGAACTGGAAAAATCCTCCAGTGTGACGCACCCGATGCAGGCCTGCGTGGATCGTTCTTCCTGCTGCTGGTGGGATTTTTGGCAAAGTCGTATCCCTGAGGCTAGGAACATTTGCCGTGTGTGTGGCAGGGGAAGGGGCAGGTGCAGGCAGTGATCAGTTTAGGGAGTCTGGTTTGCAGCAGCTGCTTGCAGTGACAGCTGGCTCTCCACATGTTGGATGGTTTTGCTCCAGGTAAAGGTGGAGGTGAGCTGAGGGCTCGCTCAGATTGAATTCTGTCTTGGGGAGAAAGCAGCCTGAGCTCCTAAGCCAGTACTAACACTGAAAGGAAATCTCATTTTGTCCTCTCTGGGTGTTTCAGCGAAGGCAGCACCGTGGCTTACTGCTGGATCCGTTTCCTTGTTCCCAATGCCAGTGCGCTGGCGCTCTTCACAGAGACCCGGATCACAGGGTCACTAAGGGCTACTACCCGCAGCCCTGCCCGAAGCACCTTGCTGGAGAATATCCGCATCACCTCGGTCTCCCTCTCACGTGAGTCCTGCATTTCTCTGCTCTTAGCGAGGTAGGAACCAGTATAAGCTTCCTCCCGCCGGTGCCCTGTCGCTGGGACTCCCCGGCGCTGCGAGCTTCCTCCCGCCGGTGCCCTGTCACTAGGAACCCCCGGCGCTGCGAGCTTCCTCCCGGCGGTGCCCTGTCACTAGGAACCCCCGGCGCTGCGAGCTTCCTCCCGCCGGTGCCCTGTCACTAGGAACCCCCGGCGCTGCGAGCTTCCTCCCGCCGGTGCCCTGTCGCTGGGACTCCCCGGCGCTGCGAGCTTCCTCCCGCCGGTGCCCTGTCACTAGGAACCCCCGGCGCTGTGAGCTTCCTCCCGCCGGTGCCCTGTCACTAGGAACCCCCGGCGCTGCGAGCTTCCTCCCGCTGGTGCCCTGTCACTAGGAACCCCCGGCGCTGCGAGCTTCCTCCCGCCGGTGCCCTGTCGCTGGGACTCCCCGGCGCTGCGAGCTTCCTCCCGCCGGTGCCCTGTCACTAGGGACCCCCGGCGCTGCGAGCTTCCTCCCGCCGGTGCCCTGTCACTAGGGACCCCCGGCGCTGCGAGCTTCCTCCCGCCGGTGCCCTGTCACTAGGGACCCCCGGCGCTGCGAGCTTCCTCCCGCCGGTGCCCTGTCACTAGGAACCCCCGGCGCTGCGAGCTTCCTCCCGCCGGTGCCCTGTCACTGGGACCCCCGGCGCTGCGAGCTTCCTCCCGACGGTGCCCTGTCACTAGAGACCCCCGGTGCTGCGAGCTTCCTCCCGGCGGTGCCCTGTCACTAGGAACCCCCTGGCGCTGCGAGCTTCCTCCCGGCGGTGCCCTGTCACTGGGACCCCCCGGCGCTGCGAGCTTCCTCCCGGCGGTGCCCTGTCACTAGGAACCCCCTGGCGCTGCGAGCTTCCTCCCAGCGGTGCCCTGTCACTAGGAACCCCCTGGCGCTGCGAGCTTCCTCCCGGCGGTGCCCTGTCACTAGAGACCCCCGGCGCTGCGAGCTTCCTCCCGCCGGTGCCCTGTCGCTGGGACCCCTGGCGCTGCGAGCTTCCTCCCGGCGGAGCCCTGTCACTAGAGACCCCCGGCGCTGCGAGCTTCCTCCCGGCGGAGCCCTGTCACTAGAGACCCCCGGCGCTGCGAGCTTCCTCCCGCCGGTGCCCTGTCACTAGGAACCCCCGGCGCTGCGAGCTTCCTCCCGCCGGTGCCCTGTCACTAGAGACCCCCGGCGCTGCGAGCTTCCTCCCGCCGGTGCCCTGTCACTAGAGACCCCCGGCGCTGCGAGCTTCCTCCCGGCGGTGCCCTGTCACTAGGAACCCCCTGGCGCTGCGAGCTTCCTCCCAGCGGTATCCTGTCACTAGGAATCCCCGGCGCTGCGGTGTCCTGTCACTAGGAACCCCCGGCGCTGCGAGCTTCCTCCCGGCGGTGCCCTGTCACTAGGAACCCCCGGCGCTGCGAGCTTCCTCCCGGCGGTGCCCTGTCACTAGGAACCCCCGGCGCTGCGAGCTTCCTCCCGCCGGTGCCCTGTCACTAGAGACCCCCGGCGCTGTGAGCTTCCTCCCGGCGGTGCCCTGTCGCTGGGACCCCCCGGCGCTGCGAGCTTCCTCCCGGCGGTGCCCTGTCGCTGGGACCCCCGGCGCTGCGAGCTTCCTCCCGGCGGTGCCCTGTCACTGGGACCCCCGGCGCTGCGAGCTTCCTCCCGGCGGTGCCCTGTCACTAGGAACCCCCGGCGCTGCGAGCTTCCTCCCGGCGGTGCCCTGTCACTGGGACCCCCGGCGCTGCGAGCTTCCTCCCGGCGGTGCCCTGTCACTAGGGACCCCCGGCGCTGCGAGCTTCCTCCCGGCGGTGCCCTGTCACTAGGGACCCCCGGCGCTGCGAGCTTCCTCCCGGCGGTGCCCTGTCACTAGGGACCCCCGGCGCTGCGAGCTTCCTCCCGGCGGTGCCCTGTCACTAGGGACCCCCGGCGCTGCGAGCTTCCTCCCGGCGGTGCCCTGTCACTAGGGACCCCCGGCGCTGCGAGCTTCCTCTCGGCGGTGCCCTGTCACTAGGGACTCCTTGGCGCTGCGAGCTTCCTCTCGGCGGTGCCCTGTCACTAGGGACCCCCGGCGCTGCGAGCTTCCTCTCGGCGGTGCCCTGTCACTAGGGACCCCCGGCGCTGCGAGCTTCCTCCCGGCGGTGCCCTGTCACTAGGAACCCCCGGCGCTGCGAGCTTCCTCCCGGCGGTGCCCTGTCACTAGGAACTCCCTGGCGCTGCGAGCTTCCTCCCTGCGGAGCCCTGTCACTAGGGACCCCCGGCGCTGCGAGCTTCCTCTCGGCGGTGCCCTGTCTGTCTCCTCTCGTGAGTTACCTCAGCCCTACTGCCGTTGCCCCAGATCTGAAGCCCTTGTGGGTACCCTGGGATGCTGCTTGTTAAATTGCTTCTCTTTGCTTGCTAGCTGCTGATCCCCGGACAGTTAAAGAACCCGGTGACAGTAAGTCGCAGTGATGCAATCTTTCTATGCTGTCACTTCCTAACCTCACACTAACATGTTTCTCTTTTTGCTAGAGTACTTTTCTGCATGGCACTGGGGAGATATTTTGTTTCCCTCCGCTTACTAACAGGATGAGTTTTGGGAGTAGCCAGAACATAGAGATTAACATTCTGACTCTTTTGAAGAGTGACCCGGACCCCCATTGTATGCAGTCATTCAAAAGACACACACAAGGGGTTGAATTAGCAGAGCACTATGTTTTTTGTCTCGAGCTGAGTGCTGGGGCACTGGGTCAGTACTGGCTGAGAGGGAAGAGTGCGCGTAAGGCTGTGCTGGAATATTGGGTCAGCGTTTACTTCACGGACGCCAGCTCAGCCCCATGCACTTAGAAGTGCTCCATCTTGCTCGCATGGAGCTGGATCAGGCTGGACGTGTGCTTTCCTCGGGGGTAGGGCAGTGTGTCTTGCTGGGGGCTGAGATTAGACTCTGTAAGTAGGTGCATGCATTTTTTTCTCAGCTGCTGACTCCTAGCTCACCCTGCGATGAGATTGTCGCTGTCTGTTACCTCCTTCCTCTTCCCAGAATCCTGTGCCTTTAGCTATCATGCAGACCCCAATGGGAAGACGGTCTTCTCCTCTCCTGGCTACCCCTCTGGGTACCCACAAAATGCCCGCTGCCAGTATCTGTTGCGTGCAGAGCAAGGAAATGTTATCAACCTCACCTTTACCACCTTCAACGTCCGTGACAGCTGCCAGGAGGACTTTGTGTCCGTGTTCGACACTCTGAGCTCAGACCGGGGAAGCATCGTTACAGAGTGAGTGAGACGCCACCCTGCCCACGCACCTCAGTCCTGCCCTGCAGCGCCACCGGGGCACAGGGTGATGCAGCGGTCAGGGGACGTGCTAGTCTGAGACCTGTCATGCTGTCTGTCTGTCTCCCGCAGAAAGTGTGGGAACCGGCCCCCTACCAACCCTCTGGCCGTACTCACCTCTGGAAATGTGGCCCTGCTTGTGTTCGTCTCTGCCGGCTTTTCCTATCCGGGGTTCCAGGTGGAGTTCTCCCAGGTGCCAAAGCTGACAGGTAAGATGCCTCAAGGAGAAAGACACCTCTCAAGAATAACTCTAAAAGGAGCAGGATCCTCTTGTCCAGGAGATGTGACTATTCCTAATTGTGTTGTTCTAGGCTAGGTTACTTTTTTTTCTCTCCTTTTTTGGTTTGTGATATTTTCATAAGTAAAGAATAAAAATGTCAGTAACTAAATAGACCATAAACCAGTGTGATGGAAGCACAGTGTATTACACGGCCGGATAAGTGCAGGGGGAGGGGCCAGTGTGATGGAAGCACAGTGTGTTACACTGCCGGATAAGTGCAGGGGGAGGGGCCAGTGTGATGGAAGCACAGTGTATTACACGGCCTGATAAGTGCAGGGGGCGGGGCCAGTGTGATGGAAGCACAGTGTATTACACGGCCTGATAAGTGCAGGGGGAGGGGCCAGTGGGATGGAAGCACAGTGTATTACACTGCCGGATAAGTGCAGGGGGAGGGGCCAGTGGGATGGAAGCACAGTGTATTACACTGCCGGATAAGTGCAGGGGGAGGGGCCAGTGGGATGGAAGCACAGTGTATTACACTGCCGGATAAGTGCAGGGGGAGGGGCCAGTGGGATGGAAGCACAGTGTATTACACTGCCGGATAAGTGCAGGGGGAGGGGCCAGTGGGATGGAAGCACAGTGTGTTACACTGCCGGATAAGTGCAGGGGGAGGGGCCAGTGTGATGGAAGCACAGTGTGTTACACTGCCGGATAAGTGCAGGGGGAGGGGCCAGTGTGATGGAAGCACAGTGTATTACACTGCCGGATAAGTGCAGGGGGAGGGGCCAGTGTGATGGAAGCACAGTGTATTACACGGCCGGATAAGTGCAGGGGGAGGGGGCCAGTGTGATGGAAGCACAGTGTATTACACTGCCGGATAAGTGCAGGGGGAGGGGGCCAGTGTGATGGAAGCACAGTGTATTACACTGCCGGATAAGTGCAGGGGGAGGGGGCCAGTGTGATGGAAGCTCAGTATATTACACAGCTGAATGAGTGTGGGGGAAGGGGCCAGCGGGACTAAACCACAGTGTATTAAACAGCTGGATAAGAAAGGAGGCAGGAGCCAGTGGAAGCATATAGCTGGATGACTGCAGGGGGAAGGGGCAGCAGGAAGGAAGCACAGAGTATTGCACAGCTGCATGAATGCAGTGGGAGAGACCAACATGATAGAAGCATAGTATTACACAGCTAGATGAGTGTGGGAGGAGGGGCTAGTAGGATGATGTACAGAGTATTATACAACTGGATGTGTGTGGGGGTAGGAGGGGCCACCAGCATAGAAGCACAGCGTATTACACAGCTGGATGTATATGGGGGAGGGAGAGGGCCAGCAGGACTAAAGCACAGTGTATTACACAGCTGGATGACAGCATGGGAGGAGGAGCCAGAGGGACGGAAGCACAGTGTATTACACAGCTGGATGAGTGCGGGACGGAAGCCCAGTGTATTACACAGCTGGATGATTGCATGGGAGGAGGAGCCAGTGGGACGGAAGCACAGTGTATTACACAGCTGGATGACAGTGTGGGAGGAGGAGCCGGTGGGACGGAAGCACAGTGTATTACACAGCTGGATGAGTGCGGGACGGAAGCCCAGTGTATTACACAGCTGGATGAGTGCGGGACGGAAGCACAGTGTGTTACACAGCTGGATGACAGCATGGGAGGAGGAGCCAGTGGGACGGAAGCACAGTGTATTACACAGCTGGATGAGTGCGGGACGGAAGCCCAGTGTATTACACAGCTGGATGAGTGCGGGACGGAAGCACAGTGTGTTACACAGCTGGATGACTGCATGGGAGGAGGAGCCAGTGGGACGGAAGCACAGTGTATTACACAGCTGGATGACAGCATGGGAGGAGGAGCCGATGGGACGGAAGCCCAGTGTATTACACAGCTGGATGACAGCATGGGAGGAGGAGCCGGTGGGACAGAAGCCCAGTGTATTACACAGCTGGATGAGTGCGGGATGGAAGCCCAGTGTATTACACAGCTGGATGAGTGCGGGATGGAAGCCCAGTGTATTACACAGCTGGATGAGTGCGGGATGGAAGCCCAGTGTATTACACAGCTGGATGATTGCATGGGAGGAGGAGCCGGTGGGACGGAAGCCCAGTGTATTACACAGCTGGATGACAGCATGGGAGGAGGAGCCGGTGGGACGGAAGCCCAGTGTATTACACAGCTGGATGAGTGCGGGATGGAAGCACAGTGTATTACACAGCTGGATGAGTGCGGGATGGAAGCACAGTGTATTACACAGCTGGATGAGTGCAGGAGGGGGAGGGAGGTTGTGCTTCTGTAGCTCTGCATGTATAAGGAGCCGGATGTGTACTGTGCAGGGGTGAGCTTTGCCCCCTGCAGATCCCTCTCTCATTCTCTGTATTTCATTGTCTCAGGCTGTGACCAGATTTTAACCTCTAATTCCGGGAACTTCACCTCTCCTTATTATCCAAGCTTCTACCCTCCCAACATTGACTGCAAATGGAGCATTCAGGTGAACTGTTTTTTCCTCCTCCTTGTCGTCTTCCTTTCTCCATGAATACAGCTGTCCCTCTCTAACCTGCCCCTTTCTCTGCCCCGCCCAGGTCCCGTCGCACCTCCAGATCCGGCTCCAGTTCTCTATGTTCCGGCTGAAGGAACCGGGAACAGGGAGTGACCTCTGCAGCAAGGACTATGTGGAGGTTGCCGGTGTGAAGTAAGCGACCCTCTGCTCTCCTCTTGCCTGCTCTCAGTCAGCCATGCTGGGGCACTTTTAGGAAAGTACTGCCCCTCGCATGTGCCTCAGACCCCCAGCCCATTAGTCCGAGGCCCTCCGACAGTTTCCGCAGAACCTGGCCATCGTGTCTGGGGCTGAGCAGACAGATGTCTGAGCACAGACCGAGGAGCGACTTGATAGCCGCCTCCGTGTACTGAAATGGGATTAATTGGTTGTTCCCCAGGAAAAGAATCCGAAATGATCCAAGGAAGCTTGAGGAGTGGTCACTACATTATGATACTATTAGACTTATCAGCAGCTTTTGATACAGTAAACCATGACATACTACTAAAAAGGCTAGAAGAAATAGGTCTACAAAACAAAACAAGACAAGATCCACATCTACAGGCACCCTCCACACCCCCCCCCCCTCAAAACAGCCCGCCTCTCCACCACCAGAGAAAGAGCCTTCACCATTGCAGGCCCCGCCCTCTGGAACTCCCTCCCCACACACCTCCGTCTTGAACCCTCACTACCCAACTTCAAAAAAGGCATCAAGACCTGGCTCTTCAGACGGGCCTACCCCGAACCCAACCCCTCGTAGCCAACCCCCCCCCCCCCCCCCACCTTACACTTTACCGCACCCCATCTACCTTACAACCTGTACAATCTGCATGTTAAAAGTTAAAATTAATTGTCTGTCTTCTCTTGCCATAACTACCGTAAATAAGCCTCCATATATATACTCCATACAATCCATATTTCCTTCATTATCCGCTGTAACTTTGTGACAATGTTTATCCCTCATTTATTGCCTCTCATGTAAATAATGTTATGTTCCTTTTAATTTCTCAGCTACTATCTTCTTCCTCCTTTACTTCCCCCCTCTCCCCCCCCCTTTTTTCTCAAACCTGCTCCATCTCCCACTCCCTTGTTTTTTGTAATTTCCTCCTTTCGCAAGTTTATTGTAAACCGGCGTGATGTGCTCGCACGAACACCGGTATATTAAAAAGCTGTTAAATAAATAAATAAACAATGAAATGGTTCAAATCCTACCTAAACAATAGATTTTTCCAAGTACAGATTAAAGGCACAATATCAGACAGAATTGAGCTAAAAACAGGAGTACCCCAGGGATCCACACTCTCGGCGACACTATTTAACATCTACATGCTGCCTCTATGCCACCTCCTGGCTGGACTAGGTATCAAACACTACATATATGCTGACGACATTCAACTAATTTTACCCGTAGAGGAAACAATTGATAAAACATTAAACCTAGCAATGATGTACCTAGATATAATTAAGCAATTACTAAACCAAATGGAACTAGTAATTAACATCGAAAAAAATGAATTTATATACCTAGAACGTAAAAACTTTGGGGTAATTCAAAACCCCATCAAACTTAAAAACGATCAAGAAGTGGAACTAACCGAGAAAGCTCGGAACCTAGGAGTAATAATTGACAAGGAACTCAGCCTTAAGCAACACATATCACAAAAAGTTAGAGAAGGCTATGCCAAACTTATGGTCCTCAGGAGGCTTAAACCCCTATTAACCCAAGCCACTTCCGAACAGTTCTACAAGCACTTATATTCACCAGCACAGACTACTGTAACACACTATTCCTGGGACTACCGTATTCAACAATAAGACCTCTACAAATCTTATAAAACTCTGCTGCCAGAATGCTTACTGGTAAAAGCAAAAGGGACCACATCACTCAAACACTTGCCGAATTACACTGGCTGCCAATAGAACAAAGAGTGCAATATAAAACACTCTGCACAATTCACAAACTGATAAACGAAGAAAAAGCTCATTGGTTAAACACAGCGCTATGCTTGCACGTCCCCCAGAGAAATCTTAGATCAGCCAATAGAGCTCTTCTAACCATCCCCTCGGTCAAGTCAGCAAAACTGACCCAAGTTAGAGAACGAGTCCTATCATTAGCTGGACCAGCATTATGGAACACAATGCCACTCGGAACAAGATTACAGAGCGATTTAAAACTCTTTAAAAAAAAAAGTTTAAAAACATGGCTTTTCAAAAAGGCATTTTACAATGAGATTGAAGAATAGAATGTATAAATGAACAAGCAAAAAAACATCTCCACACAGCGAAAGTCACCGGGTAGCGTATATCTTATTGTTTTTTACTCATTCTCATAGACTAATTTAAGAGATCTGCAGTATAAAGTTCAATTCTTGTATGGTTTCTCTCCTATTAATCATATAATAGGACAAGATCCAGATCACGCATCATATACCTTATATTATGAAAACATGTTACCGATAAATGTTTTGGCACACTGTTAGTAAGATATTAACCAAACATAAAATTTACATACCTCTCTGTAGACCGTTGTGATGGTGCAATACTAAACGACGGTATAGAAAAGATTTTAAATAAATAAAGAAAGAATACAGCAAAAAAAAATGCAGGGACTCTGTGCACCAAGGAAGACCGAGACCATGAGGGATCATCTCCGATGGCCTCAAGGCAGCAAAACAAAATAAGAAGGTGGTAGGCGGAGGGATGCTAGGGGTGCGTAGCAGGAACGGCAGCTCTAAAACAAGAGCCTGTGGTCTGGTGCTTAAAGGGGCAGTATTGAGCGTAACATCGGAAATATTTCCACCAAAAAGAGTGGCGGATGGATGGAGACAAAACTCAATAAAGCCTGGGAGTGGCGCAGAGGATCTTTCTCGCGCGTGAGGGAAAGCTGGAGATGGTGTATTCCTTAAACCTAACGTATTGTGTATCTTAGGCCTGGCTCTTTCATCGATTAGCTGAAGGCGCGCTACGTTCAGGCACAGGAGGTATTGTAGAGACTCTGTGGCCTTTCTCTGCCAGCCCTGACCTGGTCAGGAAGACGTGTGTAACAGAGCTGGGACTGCAGCGGGGAAGATGTTTCATCATGAGGGAAGCCTTCCAGGTTTTTAGAGAAGACTAGATGCACATTTTCAACTAAAGCACTTAAATATCTGCAGGAAAGAGCTGGCCTGGGTCCCTTTCCAACCTCCTCTCTCTGTTTCTAGAGGACTCCTGCGCCCCGTCTCTCCCACCTCAATCCACCCTCTCCCCGCTGGCAGATCCTGATGCTTTCCCCCCTCTCCTTGTCCCAGGTACTGCGGGGAACGTACCTTTCTGGCCCTGACCAGCGCCGGCCCCACTCTGGAGGTCAGCTTCCATTCGGACCGGTCCTTCACGGACAAGGGCTTCCTGGCAGAGTACAGAGCCTACGACCCGCAGAACCGTAAGTACTCGCGCCAGGGCGGGCAGCCCCCCCTTTCCCATGCTGGTACCGGTCTTCTGCAGACAGGTTGTGTTATTCCCCCCACTTCTCTTTGCAGCTTGTCCTGACCAGTTCGCCTGCACCAACGGGCTCTGCGTCGCCACCTCCCTCACCTGCGACGGCTGGAACGACTGCGGGGACCTCAGCGACGAAAGGAACTGCGGTAAAGAGCTCCCAGTCCCCCGCCCCGGAAACAAGAGCGTCTCTGTGCTCTAGGGCCCTCTGCTTTGGTTGGGCTTCATGAGCCAACCCTCACCCTCCCACACTATCCCATGAGAAGGCCTCTGAGAGAGGTCCTGCACCTCACCCTGATTTGTATTAATTCTCCAACCCTCCACCCTCCCGCACTATCCCATGAGAAGGCCTCTGAGAGAGGTCCTGCACCTCACCCTGATTTGCTCTAATTCAGGCTCTCTCCCACTTTTCGTTGAGTGGGGAGGGAGGACTCACTGCTCACTAATGAAGCACTTGTTATGTGGAGGCTCAGCTCATCCTCTCTTCCCCCTCCTGGTTATTTTTTTCCCTTCAGTTTGCAACTCTGACCAGTTTCGCTGCGACAACGGCCTGTGCAAGCCCCGGCTCTGGATGTGCGATCACAGCGACGACTGCGGGGACGGCAGTGACGAGCGGCAGTGCGGTGAGTCTGACGCATGCACACCTCAGACGTTTTATACAGGACGGTCCTGGGTCTGAAGAAACCGTCCCATCTCCTGCTTAAACGAGGCGGCACAATCCTTCTTCCTTCTCTTTTTTTTTTTTTTTTTTCCTCCAGTGTGGCCCCAAGAAATACGGAGGAACCTGGGAGGCACAGAAGAGGGAGGCAGGAGAGGCACTGAGGGATGATGATGCCCCATGCCCTCTGTTCCCCTCCCCTTTAAAAATCCTAAATCTGTCCAGGAATGAAATTCAGTCAGACCTGTTTCTGTGGTTGCATTTTACTTGACCCTCATGGCCAGATCTCGGGTTTTGAAAAGCAGAGGGGGGAAGAGATGGTGCGGGGTATCTCCTGCTCCCCCACCACTCCCTTCCGCTGCTTCCAGCTTCTTCTCACTTTCTTGGGGCACAGCAGGGGGTTCCCAGTAGTAATCCAAAAGCCTGGGGAGGAGGAGCAGCCGCTGGGACTGGGAGGAGGGTCAGCCTCTTAAATGCAATGGTTTTGATCTGGGTTTTATTGCCCCTTCACGTCCTGCTGACCCCGGGTGGGGAGGATATTGCAGGAGGTCGACTCCTGACACTGCTTCAGCCTCAATGCCCCACACCTCCCTGCTGTTCATTATTCGGCTTTCTCTAACCGCCTTTCCCAAATGTCTTGTTTCCCACTCTTCGGGGAGCAGGTTGCACGGCAGAGCAGTGGAAGTGTGGTGACCACACCTGCGTGCCCCGGACGAAGCAGTGCGATGGCCAGGCCGACTGTGCAGACCTCAGCGATGAGGCCGGCTGTGCCAACGGTGAGTCCTGGAGGTGCTGCTGCTGTCTGAGGGCTCTCAGTCTGTACTGGGGGGCGGGGATGATAAGGCTCTGGGCGTTACGTGTGCTTTGATCGTAGGCCAATAAATGCTGGCCATGGGGATGGGCTTCCAGTATCAACGTTCACCGAAGATGATCTTCAACAGGACTAATGGGACACTTTGCTGAAAGTTTCTCTTGGGCTGCAAATCTGTGAAGGCATGGTCCCTTAATCTCTCCCTCTGGGTCCTTTCTTTCTCTGTGGATGAAATATGAAGACGCTGTGGGCAAACTGGAAAGCATCTTCCTATCCCCTTAAGAATTTGCCTGAATTTCCCTCGATCCCCCTACCTGATCTTGTTCCTCCTCTGTAGTCTCTGCTGGGCTCCTCTCCTTCTCTTTCCACCCAAGTACGGTGCCAGTTGTATATGCACTCCTCCTCCTCCAGTGTTTGCCAGATGGGAACTGAGGGACAAAGGGATGAATGGACAAACCTCACTCCTACTCTCTATAGGACAGGAAGGGTGAGTAAAGCTTCTCCCGGCATAAATCACACACGGGCCGATACAGTAAAAACCGCGGGAGAGCCCGCGCTCCAAGGCGAGCGCCCGCTCTCCCGACGCGCGCCCAAGCCACTCTCCTGGGCATGCGATCGAGTGTTTTAAATGAGGGCCCATGGTAAAAGGAGGCGCTGGGGACACTAGTGCATCCCTAGTGCCTCCTTTTTGACAGACGCGGTGGCTGTCAGTGGGTTTGACAGCCGACTCTCAATTTTACCGGTGTCCGTTCTCGAATCCACTGACAGCCACGGGTTTGGAAAATGGACGCCGGCAAAATTGAGCGTCCGTCTTCTGACCCGCGGGCAGATTTAATTTTTTTTTTTTTTTTTTAATTTTGGGGCCTCCGACTTAATATCACTACGATATTAAGTCGGAGGGTGCACAGAACTTCTTTTCTGTGCACTTTCCCTGTGCCGGCCGAAATTATCTTCTGCCTTTGGGCAGGCCTTAATTTTTGAAAATAAAATGTACGGCTTGGCTGCACATTTTACTCTCTGTATGGCGCGGGAATAACTAATAGGGCCATCAGCCTGCATTTGCATGTGATGAGCGTTATTAGTTTCAAGGGGGGGGGGGGTGGCCGCGTGTTTTTGACGCGCTATTACCCCTTACTATATAAAATATATATATATATATAAAATAGCACGTCAAACGCACGGCCAAACCGGGGCTAGAGGTGCGCTCAGCCGAGCGCACGTTACTGAATCGGCCCGACAATGAGTAAAGAACTCAACCACGGGAGCTGGAAATGAAATCTCTTTCCTGAGATTGCTCAGCCGTGGCTTGGGTCTGTACTGAGCAAACTGCATTGGAAAACATTTTGTACTTCATCCAAAAGGAAAAGCCTCCACTTTCTTACCCGTCTGCGGGTCTCCCACCGGCAGGACTGACCCCCGCTCGTTCTGCCTCGTGGCCGCCAGTCAGGTGCAGGGCTGCCTCATATTTAAGGGGCCTGCTAGCACCGTAGGGACCCGGCCAAACCCTTTCTTTGGTGGTTTCGTCTGGCGTAGGCGCCAGCTTTTCCAGGATAGGCAGGGCAGAGGCTTGGAAGAGCGGACAAGGCCTCCTTAGCAAGGAGCAGATCTTCCCAGCTTTTATCCCTTTTCTCTTTGTAAACGAAGAGAATATGTGCAAACGAATCTTTTTTTGTTGTAAACGAAATACAGGAAGCGTTCAGTTCTCTTTTTTTTTTACTTTTATTTCTAGGTATTTCTTATGATGGTAGTTAGAATGTATTTTGATTTGCATTGTGCTTATGATTTGTAATTTTTAGTTTGAAGCTCTCTTTGGGGGTTTAGATAGGATAACAGGGTGCAATGAAGAATCACACCCTTAGCTCTCCTGGGCAGGGCGGCTTCTTTTCTCGCTTGGACAGAAGGCTGAGATCTGAACAGATGTGTTCATAAGACTTTTATTTCCAGATGTGAATGGTTGGGGACGAGCTGCAATTCTTTGCTTATATGTACTGTAAATTACGTTTGAAGGCTCATGTGACGTTAACTGGTCAGACCGTCACGTTTTGAGAACTGTTAAATGACGACTTGGAAGACATAGGGGGCGAGACCTCTGAATGAATGAGGGTCATTGCCTTCCTGCTGCACTAGGCCTGACCTGTGCCCTGTGGGAACCTCCGTGGGAGGCTGCAGTGGCCCCGTGGGATGAGTTATTACATTGAACGCGTTGTGGCTTATTCTCTTTTTGTCTCACCAGTCACTGAAGGGATTTGCACGAACTTCACGTACCGGTGTAAGAACGGAGCCTGCACCAGCCACGTGAACCCCGAGTGTGACCAGAAGAGGGACTGCGAGGATGGCTCCGACGAGGAGGCCTGCAGTGAGTCTGGGGGGGTGGGGGGAACTGATCGAAGCTGTCGTAGTCTCTTATCAGACGCTCGCAGACTGATTGTGTCACCAGCATGAATCCCCTGCGTGGGGTCGGGGGCCATCTTTCAAAATCCACCCCCGATCAGCCGGACTCTTCCTGAATACCTTACTCCCCTTCCCCAAATATGAAGCCAGCCTGAACTCCATCTGTTTGCACTGCTATTGCATTGCTCTGCTCCCCCACCCTGGCAGAGATCAATGATTGGGATTTTTTTTCAGGTTAAGCGACCTTACCCAGGGCTGCCTCCTCAGGACTGTAATGACATTGTCCAAGTGCCGCAGAATCCCTCGTAAGGCTGGGAGACCACCTACAGGCGCAGCTTTCCAGCCGGCCAAGGCCTCTATCTGCACACACTCTCACAGCACAAACACTCACACAGCACAAACACTCTCTCAGCACAAACACTCTCTCAGCACAAACACTCACACAGCACAAACACTCTCTCAGCACAAACACTCACACAGCACAAACACTCTCTCAGCACACGCGCCTGCAAACACTCTCTCAGCACGCGCGCCTGCAAACACTCTCTCAGCACAAACACTCACACAGCACAAACACTCTCTCAGCACACGCGCCTGCAAACACTCTCTCAGCACGCGCGCCTGCACACGCGCCTGCACACGCGCCTGCAAACACTCTCTCAGCACACGCGCCAGCACACGCGCCTGCAAACACTCTCTCAGCACGCGCGCCTGCACACGCGCCTGCAAACACTCTCTCAGCACACGCGCCTGCAAACACTTTCCCACAGCACGCGCGCCTGCAAACACTCTCTCACAGCACGCGCGCCTGCACACGCGCCTGCAAACACTCTCTCAGCACACACGCCTGCACACGCCTGCAAACACTCTCTCACAGCACAAACACTCTCTCAGCACACGCGCCTGCACACGCGCCTGCAAACACTCTCTCACAGCACAAACACTCTCTCAGCACACGCGCCTGCACACGCGCCTGCAAACACTCTCTCACAGCACAAACACTCTCTCAGCACACGCGCCTGCACACGCGCCTACAAACACTCTCTCAGCACACGCGCCTGCAAACACTCTCTCAGCACACGCGCCTGCACACACGCCTGCAAACACTCTCTCACAGCGCAAACACTCTCTCAGCACACGCGCCTGCAAACACTCTCTCACAGCGCAAACACTCTCTCAGCACACGCGCCTGCACACGCGCCTGCAAACACTCTCTCACAGCACAAACACTCTCTCAGCACACGCGCCTGCAAACACTCTCCCACAGCACACGCGCCTGCACACGCGCCTGCAAACACTCTCACAGCACAAACACTCTCTCAGCACACGCGCCTGCACACGCGCCTGCAAACACTCTCTCACAGCACAAACACTCTCTCAGCACGCGCGCCTGCAAACACTCTCTCAGCACACGCGCCTGCACACACTCTCTCAGCACACGCGCCTGCAAACACTCTCTCACAGCACAAACACTCTCTCAGCACGCGCGCCTGCACACGCGCCTGCAAACACTCTCTCAGCACACGCGCCTGCAAACACTCTCCCACAGCACACGCGCCTGCACACGCACCTGCAAACACTCTCTCAGCACACGCGCCTGCACACACTCTCCCACAGCACGCGCGCCTGCAAACACTCTCTCACAGCACAAACACTCTCTCAGCACGCGCGCCTGCACACACTCTCCCACAGCACGCGCGCCTGCACACACTCTCCCACAGCACGCGCGCCTGCACGCGCGCCTGCAAACACTCTCTCACAGCACGCGCGCCTGCAAACACTCTCTCACCCCTTCCAGGGGTAAAAACATGGGAGCTTTGCATGTCGTCCTCCCTGGGAGCTGCGTGGCACTCGGCAGACATCCTTTCACCCGGGGGGGGGGGGCAGAGAGAATAATGTGTAACCCTCCCCCAGCCCAGCCAGCTCTTGGGTGCGTGGGGAGGGCCACGGACCAGCAAGGCCCCCATGACCTCCAAGGCTTCCTGCACAAGAGGGACAAGGCAGCCTTTTCCAGGCCCTTAGGGTTTTGTGTCTTTGGGGCTTCTTCTGCTCAAGGTCCCACCAAAACTCGCTTTCCACTCCAAATGTCCCAACAGAAGAAGCCCCGTGGATATTTCTCCACAGCAACTAAGTCCAGAAATACTACTTAGTCTCTCACACACTCCTTCCTGCAAAGGTAAGCTCTTTGGGACATGTACCCTCCCACCCTGGGCCTGTTAGGAGCTGCCGCTCTTTCCGTCCCTTTTTCTTCTCTCGCAGGTGAGCTTCCAGCTGATTTGCCTGATGAGCCAAGCCCCTGTGGATTTTACTCCCCAGTGCCCTCATCCAGGACGCTGCAGAGTCCCCCTTCTCCCTTGGGTGGGCCTCAGCCTCTTCTCCCAGGAATTCCCCTCCCCCCCCCCCCCGCTGTGGCTTATCTCTCGACTCCCCCCTGCGTTAGGCCTCAAAGCCTTTCCCAAAGGAGCGTGGCAGGCTGACGCCACTCTCAGGGCAGGCTCTGGCTCTCACGTCCGGCACCTGCTGACCTGCTAAGGCCACGGCTACCAAACCACCAAGGGGCAGACTTGGGCATCCTCCTCTCACACGTGTGCATAGTTTGATGGTCAAACCTGCCCCCACGGTTTCCAGTGGGAAGAAAGTCACACAGAGAGTAGGTTGTAACTTTTCCAGGGGCGGTCATTGCAATAAAAGCCTAGGCAGGCTTGCTTGCACGTACCTGTGGGGTCTGGCCCCCCAGGCGGGCAGTTTTCTCATTATTGCCCCCATAGTAGCCCGGATGGTTATGACTTGCATCTGTTAGCTTTAATGCAGGTATTGCCTTTATCTCCCGCTGTTTTCTTACCCTTCCTGTAACCTATTTCTACCACTAATCAGCTGTCGCCCTGCTCTCTGCCTGCAATTACGATTTAGAATGGGAAAAGGAAGATTTGTCACTGCCAGGCTAATTGTAAATTATGCTGGAGACAGAGGAGCTCGCTCCGGGAGCAGGCCCGGCCCTGTTTGCTGCGTTATCCCAGGTGAGAATGGACGAGCGGGTCTCTCGCTCACTGATTCCTCGTGCACTCTGCTTCCGCAGGCTGTGGCGTTCGTCCCTACAAGCACAACCGCATCGTGGGGGGCACGGATGCCGACGTGGGCGAGTGGCCCTGGCAGGTCAGCCTGCAGTTCGGCAGGCAGGGCCACACCTGTGGGGCCTCCATCATCTCCGAGCGCTGGCTCGTGTCTGCGTCTCACTGCTTCCAGAGAACCCAGAAAAACAAGTGAGTTTCCCCGTGAAGGGGGCCCATTTCTGTACCCTCGCCCTACAAGGGAGTAAAGATCTGCAGATCCTCAGCTCTGCCCCTCCCTGCAGGTGGCGCTGTGGTAGGGACTGACACTCACACGTTATACAAATAGTTTGGCAAGGGAAACCTAACCAGGTGGGTGGAGGGGGGGGCTCACCTTAGTGTTTCCCCAGTGATCTGCTGCATGGAGGGGGGAGTTGAAAGCTGATGCTCCTCTGCTTCTTACAGCTACGCCGACGCCGGAAGCTGGAGCACGTACAGCGGTCTTCGCACCCAGAGGGACCTGCGCAACGTACAGGTGAGGGGGGTGAAATCCATCACCACGCACCCCGGCTATGACCCGGACACCTTCGACTATGACATTGCCCTCCTGCAGCTCAAGGAGCCGCTGGTATTCTCCAACACCATCCACCCTATTTGCCTCCCGGCACGGACGCACGTCTTCCCCAGTGGCATGTCCTGCTGGGTCACCGGCTGGGGGCTTCTCAGCGAACATGGTATGATTGCATCTCTCTCTCTCGCGCTCTCTCTCTCTCATGTGCTCTCCAGCTGACGCTAATAACTCATCACACATGTGGTACGGGTTTTGCAGGGCAATTGGCTATGGTGCTTCAGAAGGCCGAGGTGAAGATTATCAATGACACCGTGTGTAATGATGTAACTCAGGGCCAGGTGACCCAGCGGATGCTGTGCAGTGGGTACCTCACGGGCGGCATCGATGCGTGTCAGGTATGGAGAACGCCCAGCTGACCCTGTGTAACGTGCTCCGTCTGCCTCCCCTCCGCTGACCGCTGACTTCATCTCTCTAGACAGACCTAAAGGTTTTATTTCTGCAGTGATTGGCGGTAACCAACGTCCTGGTTTTACCTGCTCTTGCAGGAGGGGTTTGACATGGTCTCTGGCTCCAGTGTGCATCCATGACCAACGTCCTGGTTTACCTGCTCTTGCAGGAGGGGTTTGACATGGTCTCTGGCTCCAGTGTGCATCCATGACCAACGTCCTGGTTTTACCTGCTCTTGCAGGAGGGGTTTGACATGGTCTCTGGCTCCAGTGTGCATCCATGCGACACCTGCACGTCCAGGGTCCCTCTGATCAGAGCCAGAGCTTCATAGGGCAGCTGGGGAAACAGAGTGACCGGGGGGGGGGGGGGGGAGTGGGTAGGTGGAGCGGGGGAATAAGAGTGTTCTTGGATGGAGGGAAGAGATGTGGAGGGGGGTGGCTTCTCACCATCCTCCTTTTTTTTGGTTCTTTTCTTGCAGGGTGACTCTGGCGGGCCCTTGTCCTGCAGTCAGGATGGGGGCCCTTGGTTCCTGGGTGGCATCGTCAGCTGGGGCGAGGGTTGCGCCCGGAAAAACAACCCCGGCATCTACAGCCGTGTGACCGAGCTGCGTGAATGGGTGAGAGCGCAAACAGGACTTTGAAACGCCTCCTCTCCCCCCTTCTCAGACCTGGGCCTGCTCCGTTACCATGACAACAGCCAGACCACTGCCCCAGGATGCTCCAGGCAAACTGTACGAAAGCAATTTCCTCAAAAGATGTAAATACTGTGTGCATGCTTTTTATTTTTTTCCACAGGAAGAAGCTTTTAGAAAGATTCTGTAAATAGATTTGTCCATAAACAATAAAAAATATGAATTTTAAGGTGTAATTGTACTGAGGTCACATCTTACCCACATCTCTCTTATTAACTTATTAAAAATACTTTATTTCCTAGCGTGTGGCCAGATGGACTCAAGACCAATGGGTTTTGCTCCCTTGCCAGCAGATGGAGACAGTCAGGCTGCAAATCTATCGCATATAGCCCTGCAGTGACCTCAGCTGTCGTATTCTCAGTCTCCAGCAGATGGTGGACATACATCTCCCTATGGGGATTGTCGTACTTTTTGGAAGGAGAAATTCTACATTCTAAATTGGAGGTAATTGAGCCCCACTTTTCTGCGGTGATACCTAAAGATCCCTCCCCCCTTTGAGAATTCCTGAGGTGATTTCCGAGATCCCTCAGAGGTGTGCCTTGGTCCGGTAGCTGGTTCCTGGCATGGACTTTGCTGCTTAAGCAGCCAAAAGGCAACAGGCGCAGGAAGCCGAGCACGACAGTCGGCCAAAGCCCTCTCCCCCCACAGCCAGAGACAGTCTCTGTACTCAGCCAGTAAGCACTGATCCCAGGAAAGTAATAAATAAAGGAAGGAAGATTACCTCCCATTTCAGAGACGACCAGAGGGAGTTTCTGTAGGACTCCCCTCTGTCTCCGTGCTCGGCGCGCCATACTGACATCATTCCCGCTTCCATTCGGGTAATGGGAATTGGGCTTCTGAGCAGGTTGAGCAGCCCCCAGTGGGCTAGGCCCTGCTATAGTCTTGGTCAGCACACCATGGTAGGCCACGGTGGTGCCATCTTGCACACGTTTGTGTGTGCTGTGCATGCTGTATTGCCCTCCATAGGATGTCAGTACGCGCAGTGTGTTGGCTCTGTGCACGTGCTGTGCGAATAACATCGGGCGTGACTGGAGGCCTGTGCACATCGCCGCGCCCCGCCCGGACACTCTTAATTTGTATGCATAAATTTTTAAGCGTGAACTGAGAGAGCGCACAACTACTGCTGCCAATGGGGCCACCAACCAAGAAAACTAAGCGCCTTGCTCTCTGCAATGCTTGCCATGTTAGAGCCTCTCAGTCTGACCTGGACTCCAACTTATTTCCGCACTCCAAGAAAGCCCCAAGAAGAATTGGCCTCCACCCATTCGGACGAATGGTTGATCACTGCCTTAACTGGAAGTACACCGGACCTCAATATTCCCCTACGAGGGAAATTCAACTGGTCCCATCCCAGTACCTCCTGGATTAGGCATGAACCCGGCTGCCTCTTCCTAGATGGAGTTTTTCCAGAGGCTACAAACCTTCGTGCAGGCACAGTCTACTGCTCTCTTGCCCCTGTCCAGATGGAACCTCAGCCGGTGGTCCCTCCCTCTCCCATTCCTACCGACAGACCCTGAAGTATGCCTCGCCTTACCAAGGGTATCCCTGGCAGGAACCCAGACGGCACGGATGAAGAGGAGGATACAGATTCCTTGGAAGATGGGGAAATCCCCCCCCCCCCCCACCCCAGGTTAGAACCATATCAGATCATGAAACGGTTCTTTCATAGAGACGAATTGCCGTCCCTGGTTTCCCAAACCCTGAAGATGCTGGGAGTTCCTGGGGCAGACTCTGATGGAACCAAAGAAGAATCCCATTCTGATTTCCCTGCAGAAGGCCTCCTGCTACTTCCCCGTGATGAATGCCATCCAAGAGTTGATTGATGTGGAATGGGATGCCCCAGAAGCAAACGTTAAAGGGGGCTGAATGTTGGAAGCTCCTATACCCTCTGGACCCAGCGGTAAGGGAATGTTTGCGTTTCCCTAAAGTGGATGCACTGGTCTGGTCTGTGCCGTCTCAGTGGAAGGAGGAGCAGCCTTAAAAAAAAATTTTTTTTAATGCGCATGATAGACTGAGTCTAGCCTTAAACAAACCTTTGGCGGTGTAGCAATGACCTTACCGATCAATTCTGGTGGCGTGTTCATGTCTGCTTCTCTCTCAATAGGTTGATGAATCCGGGGTGTTCCACAGCGGTTATGGAACCCGCTGCCGCCTTTTTAGCAGACACAGCCTCTGATTTAGTCCGTACTTCGGCCAGAGGTGTGGTCTCAGTGGTGGCAGCCAGACAGAAGCTAGGGCTGCAAAACAGGTCAACCGACGCAACCTCCAAAGCTAATCTTACAAAGATGCCCTTTAAAGGATCACTCCTATTTGGGAACGAGTTGGAAAAGCTGGCCAGTAAATGGGGGTGAATCTCCATTTTCCTCGGTTACTGGTAGATAAGAGGAAGCAGTCACAGCGCCCCTCACCTATGAGGGGTCATTCCAGGGGTTCCCAGTATTTTCGCCCCTACAGAAATTTTGACATTTTAGAGATCTCGACCCCTTTCGTACCCGGCAGGCCAGGAGAGGGGCAGGTTTGGGTTCAGGCTTGTCCCGAACCCCCCAATGAAATTTTACCGACCCACCTTCGGGACAAGAAGATAGGGGTTCGCTTGTCTCTCTTTCTTTCTTTTACCAATGGTAGGTCGAAATTACTTTGGACAAATGGGTACTGGACGTCATACAAGAAAGATATGCACTGGAATTCCACAGCAGTCCTCAGGACATCTTCATGAGGTCTCTTTGCCATTCCCAACACAAGAAGCAGGCAGTGGAGATTATACTTCTAAGAAACACAACGGAAGATGATCCAATTTCGCAATGTAGCAACCAGAAGAAGATGGATCAGTGAAAGAGATTCTTTATCACAGTACACAGGCCCGACTCTGGCCGAGTTTCGCTCTGTACATAGAGCTGCCTCAGGGGCTACTAAAACATGTATACAACATTTAAAAACATATGAATGTGAGAGACATCACAATGACTTTAAATCATAATAAAACAGTAATCCAAAAGAAATGGTAATCAAACAATTAAAATCAATTGAAATGTACAAAACATGACATTAAAGTATTATGCAATGTTTTGTCCATTTCAATTGATTTTAATTATTTACCATTTCTTTTGGATTACTGTTTTATTATGACTTTTTATGATCTAAAGTCATTGTGATGTCTCTCACATTCATATGTTTTTAAATGTTGTATAGATGATTTATTGTTTTAGTAGCACCTGAGGCAGCTCTATGTACAGAGCGAAACTCGGCCAGTCGGGCCCTGTGTATTGTGATAAATAAAGAATCTTTCACTGATCCATCGTCTTCTAATTACACTTCTAAGATTCCGCAGGATGTGGTTCCCATACCTATGCCCCAGGAAAATATGGGGCGTTATTCCATTAATTTTGTCATATTTACACGTACCCAAGAAGGAAGGTTCCGTTGGCCCCATCCTGGACCTCAAGAGCACCAACAGTCACTTGGGGGTAACTCATTTTCTCATGGAGACCTTAAGCTGTGTGGAGAATTCCTAACCTCCCTGGATCTATCCGAGGCCTACCTACATATTCCAATCCGGCAGGAACATCATTTGCTATGCTTTGCAGTGCTGGATCATCATTATCAGTTTCAGGTGATACTCTTTGCCTTAGCCACTGCCCCCAGAACCTTCTCCAAGATCACGATGGTCATGGTGGCAGCACTGAAAAAAGATGGGATCCTGGTGCACCCATACTTGGATGATTGGCTGATCTGGGCCAAATCCATGGAAGAGAGCCTCCTGATAACAAACAGGGTGAAATCCCTGTTACAGGAACTCAGTTGGATATTAAGCCTGGCCAAGAGCAGCCTCAAGCCTTCCCAGTCCTTGGAGTATCTAGGTATTCAGTTTGACACCAGGCAGGCAAAGTCTTTCTTCCATCCATACAGATACAGAAATTGATGAACCAGGTGCATCAGTTGATGAGCACAATACACCCGACGGTGTAGAGCTATTTCCAAGTTCTCCAGTTGATAATGGGAACCCTGGAAGTAGTGCCATGGGGGAGGGCACACATGTGTCCTCTTCAACTCTCATTGCTATCACATGGGAACCCACAGTCTCAAGACTATTCGGTTCTCTCCACCTACTGATGAGAGTCTGCTGTCACCTCCAGTTACAGGAAGCTCATCTGAGCAAGGGGGTGTCCCTGTCTTCCCCAGACTGGCTGGTTCTCACAACAGATGTGAGTCTCCGGGCTGGGGAGCTCACTGTCAGGAGCTGACTGCCCAGGAACAGTGGACAGAAGAAGAGGCCCTCTGGAACATCAATTGCCTGGAGGCCTAGGCAATCAGATTGGCATGTTTACAGTTCAGCCACAGACTACAGGCCCAGGCAGACCGTGTGATGTCAGACAATGCAATAACTGTGGCCTACATCAACCGCCAGGGAGGAACCAAGAGACAAGTGTCACAGGAGACAGACCACCTGATGGAGTGGGCGGAAGTGCATCTACAGATGCTCTCAGCCTCCCATATCACAGGAAAAGACAACATCCAAGCAGACTTTCTAAGCAGGGAGTGTCTGGATCCAGAAGAGTGGGGGTTGTCTGCCAAAGCATTTCCTGATAGTAGGTCGTTGGTGTCTCCCATCAATCGACTTGCTGGCTGCATCCCACTATGCGAAGGTTCCTCAATTCTTCAGTCGCAGAAGATATCCGTAGTCCCTGGGAATCGATGCTCTCATCCAGATCTGGCTGGAAGACCAGCTACTATATGCCTTCCCTTCATGGCCCCTGCTGGGCAGGGTCATTCGCAGAATTTAATGCCACAGCGGACTAATCCTACTGGTAGCTCCGGATTGGCCCAGTCATCCATGGTATGTGGAGACTCCTGGTGGAGAATCCCATGTGCCTCTCACTACACAGGAACCTGTTACAGCAGGGACCAGTCCTTCACGAGGATCTGACTCAATTCTGTCTTACGGTCTGGCCCTTGAGAAGGCTCGCTGATGAAGCGGGGATATTCTGCAGCGTCAATTATCACCTTACTCCATGCTCTGAAGTTCTCCACGTCCTTAGCGTATGTGCGGATCTGGAGAGTATTTGAGACCTGGTGCAAGGAACGCGGTGTTAACCCTCAGGCGGTCAAAGTCCCATTTATTCTGGAATTTTTGCAGGACGTATTGAATAAAGGTTTGGCCCTTAACTCCTTGAAGGTGCAGGTAATGGCCCTCTCCTGTTTCAGGGGTGAGGTGAATGGGGGTCTCCCTGTCGGCTCATCTGGACGTGGCTCATTTTCGGAAGGGAGTGAAGCACCTTCAGCCTCCCTTTATGGTTGCCGTCCCCGTGTGGAATCTTTACTTAGGATCTGCCAAAAATTCCAGCACTTTCTTTCAGCTGCTGCGCCATTTTTCCTTATGTTTATTGACCTTGAAACAGTGTTTCTGGTGGCTATATGCTCGGCATGTCGTATCTCCTGAACTGCAGGCATTGTCGTGCCGGGAGCCGTTCCTTCAGATGATCCAGGGACGTTACACCCTACGTACTGTTCCATCCTTCTTGCCCAAGGAATCTCTGAGTTTCATTTGAATCAGTCCATTTTGTTGCCATCCCTAGATAAAATCAAAGAGATGGAGGAATATAATCTACTCCGTCATTTGGATGTCAAGAGACTTTTAATACAGTATCTTGTAGTGTCAGAACCGGTCTGAAAGACGGACTGCCTGTTTGTCCTTCATGGCGGAAGGAAGCAGGGTGAACCAGCTTTGCGGGGCTACCATAGCTCATTGGATCAAGGAGGTGGTCACGGAGCACAAGCCTTGGTGGGTATTTACCTTATGGATCAAAGCAAGAGAGCAGTTTCATTTTCCAAGGTGGATGCTCTGTAACAAAAAGAACCACCATTCCAGTGGAAGGTGGATCAGCCCTAAAGGATGCCCAGGATCAGAAGATTGAGGCTATATTGAAACGCCCTATGAGAAGGCCATGAAGCTGCAGATTTCTGCCTGCTGTTATGATAGCACTAGCTAGTATGCATTTGACCCAGGATGCTCAGGAAGCACTGGGAGAGAATGGTCCTTACTAGGAGCCAGGGACTGTGCTCCTGGCAGATGCTGTGTATGCGGGTACAGCGGCTCATGGAGTGGCTTCAGTGATAGCAGCTAGACGTCTGCTTTGGCTGTGGAACAGGTCAGCTAATGCCATTTCAAAATTGAATCTCATGAAGTTACCCTTCAAGGATTGCCTGTTTGGGGATGAATTGGAAAAGATGCTGAATCTGTGGTGTGATTACAAGATTCTGCAATTGCTGGAGGATAGGAAATCTGCTCCCTGCTTCACAGACGTGAGAGGACGGTTTCACAACTCTCGCCCAATTTTGGCCATCCAGAGGTTCTGGAAGTCAGAGGTCTCAAATCTTTTGCGAGGGTCCCAGTCCTTTCGCTCAAAGAAGTCTGGGAAGGAAGGAAACTCTGGTTGTGGAGCTTTCCATTCCTTGTAATGAAGTTTTGGGGGTCTATTGTTTGATGCCAGAGATGGACCCAAATCACTTGCGACCAGTGCTGGTGGAATGGTGTCCAGTGATGATCATCACATAACTCTCTCATTCTCACTCTCTCAAAAAAAAAAAAAAAAATCACACAGGAAATGCCCTCCAGCTCCATGCCTCACCTGCGCCACTTCTCATCTCATCCATCCTATGAGAGATGAATACGTGCTGGAGCTTAACAACCACATACAGACGCTCTTATGGTTTCCCCCTGCAGAGAAAAAAGAGCTGTAGTACATATCAACTTGAAGGCAGTTGTGCCAGTTCCAAAGAAGCAGGAACGAACAGGACGTTATTCCATTTACCTTCTGGTCCCCCAAAAAGAGGGATCCATTTTCCCCATTTTAGATTTGAAAGGGGTCAATTGGTTTTCTTCAGGTGACACACTTCAGGATGGAGACCTTGTGGTGGTGATCATGGCAGTTCAGAAAAGAGAGTTTCTCAGTTCTTTGATCTGATGGAGGCCTATTTGCATATCCTAGTCCACAAGGAGCACCAGTGTTTATGCCACATGGTGCTAGGTCGCCATTACCAGTTTCAGGCCTTACAGTTTGGCACCCAGAACATTTTCCAAGGTAATGGTGGTGATGACCGCAGGGATGGCATCTTAGTCCAACCAAATCTGGATGACTGGCTGATCAGGGCCAAGTGAGAGGAGGAGAGCCACATTATGTGTCTCAGGATAGTTCAGATACTGCAGGAACTGGGCTGAGTAGTAAATTTGGCCAAGAGCATGCTACAAGCCTCCCACATTCTAGAGTATTAGGGGTCTAGTTCAGAATTACTTTTTGGAACAGCATATCCAGAAGATCTAGGAGCAGGTACAAGCCTGTGGGCAACAGACCATCCAATGATATGGACATACCTATAATCATTGGGTTTGAGGGTGGTGAAACTGTAAGTAGTCCCATGGGCGTGAAGTACATGTGCCAGCTTCAACAGATTACTGATTCTGTGGACTATCTTTACCATGGGAAGTGAAGAGGAAGTTGCTTTGGTGGATGCAGGGGGATCATCTCAGCAAAGGGGTAGACTTGGAAGTTATCGATTGGATAGTGGTCATGACAGATGCGAGCCTTGAGAGCTGGGGAGCCCACTGCCAGGGATTAGTGGCTCCGAGGCTATGGTCTCCTGAGGAAATGGGTTGGTTCATCAATCGACTGGAGCCCTGGGTAATTCGACTGCAGACCGGCTGACCAGGAAAGCAGTGCAAGTGATATTGGACAACACCACAGTAGAAGCCTACAAATTATCAAGAGGTGGACTTGGAATCAATGGCGCTTTCTGGAAATGGATATCGTGCTGCCATGGATGGAGCAGCATCTTCAAGTATTGTCAGCCTCCCATATCGCTGGGGTCGACAATGTTCGGGTGGATTATCTCGGCCATCATGCATTGGACCTGAGAGAATGGGAACTGGCACACGAGACCTTTCAGCTCATTGTTTCTCTGTGGGGGTGGCCTCGCCTGGATTTTATAGTGAAAGACACAAATGCAAAGATGGATCATTTTTTACTGTTGCAAAAGGGACACTCAAAGCACTCAGATGGGCTGGTTCAGTCATGGCCATGGGACGAGTTGCTCTATGTGTTCCCTCTATGTCCCATAATTGGTAGATTACTAGAGAGGCTAGCATGGCATCCAGCCTTAGTGTTGCTGGTTGCCCTGATTTAGCCACAGTGGCCAATGATATGTGGAATTTCTGTGTCTTCTGGTGGACAAGGCTGTTAAAGTTGCCGATTTATGCAGGGACCTTCTGCAGCAGGGTCCAATTCTTCATGAAAATCCAGATCAGTTTTGTCTTACGGTTTGGCCCTTAACCGCGCTTGAAGAGTCGAGCCCTCTTATTTGTTGGCTATGGTGAGCACTTTGTTGCGAGCATTTAAATTTTCTACTTCATTGGCCTACGTTCGGGTCTGGTGAATTTTTGAGAATTAATACCAGGATTAATCATTTGCCCTCGAAAGCATCAATTTCTTTAATCTTGAAATTTCTTCAGGAAGGTCTGGTTAAGGGGTTGACCCTAAATCTGCTAAAGGTGCAAGTGGCAGTGTTGGCGTTTGTTAATGGGGTCATGTGGCAGGGGATTCCTCTTTCTTCCCATCCAGATATGTCTAGGTTTTTGAGAGGACTGAAGCATATTTGGCATCCATTACACATATAAGTGCTCCTTTTGGGATTGATTTATTTATTTATTTATTTATTTATTTAAAGGCTTTTATATACCGGAGTTCATGTACTAGTACATACCACTTCGGTTTACACAGAACCAATATTGGAAAATTACATCAAACAAGTGGGTATAAAATAACAAGGCTAACTTTGTAGGAACTTAGAACTAGAGGTAAAGGAGAGAACAGGACCAAGTGGTAACAGATCAATGTAAAAAGTAAATAATAAATACAAATTCTTACAATAAATACAAATGCTTACAGATTACAGTCTTCAAAATCTAAGTTTACATCTTCAGAATAATGTTTAAATCTACAAGAACTAACGGTTACATCTTCAAGGTTTGTATACTTCAAAGCTGAGGTTACATCTGACTTAAAAAGGTATTGGTGTAGCATGCTGTAAATTTAACGATTGGGAATATGAGACCAAGAAATACAATTAAGAGTTGCGGCATCAGACATCTGGTTAATGTGATTATGAAATGCATGAATGAGTCTGATTTGAATCTGGTAGTCTTCTTTTTGGTGGATCCCACCTTTCACCCGCTTCAGAACCTTTCTTTACGCTTGTTGACCATGAAGACTATGTACCAGGTCGCTATTTGTTTGGTGAGGTGGATTTCAGGACTGCAGGCTTCGTCTTGTAGAGAGCCCTTCCTGGTCCTTACCATGGTCAGTGCAGATTAGGAAGGTTCCTTCCTTCTTGCTGAAGGTGGATTTTGGATTTTCACTTGAATCAGTCCATTATGTTACCATCTTTGGATGGGGGTTTGGATGTGCAGTAATTTGGGGTTTTTCATCCTTTGGATGTGCGGCGGCATCTGTTGTGGTAACTTAAGGTTACCAATGACTTTCACAAAACAGATAATCGTTTTCTCCTTCATGGTGGCATAAAGACGGGGGAAGCGGCATCTCATGCTATGACAGCTCATTGCATTAAGGATGTGGTGACAGCGGCCGGTATGGATGCAGGGAAGCCTTTGCCGAAACAACAGCTAGGATACGTTCTTCCTGAATTGGCCAAGATTGTGGTTGGTCTCTCCAGTACAGATCTTTTAGGGAGGTATTATAGTTTAGATGTTGCAATGAGAGGAGACGCATCCTTTTCAAGGGTCATTCTGAGGGGAACGTAGGCAGCCTCACACCCTTCCAGGGAGTAGGTTTGGTACATCCCACCGGCATGGACTGACCTGCCTGTATGAAGAGGAAGGTGAAATTTACTTCCACCTGCTAATTTCCTTTCCTCTAGGTCAGGCAGTCCAGTCCAATTCCTGCCCTGTTCTTGCTTGGCTCTTTGCAGGAGTAGTCTCTAAGGCAGAGCAAGAACCAATGTGACCTTCAGGGTGAGACCTCGTAAGTGTGTGCCTTCCACAAAAGACTTTTTTTTTTTTTTTTTTTACTGTGTTCTTGCTTGGGCCAGATCTTCCAGTTTTTGGAATAGAAAAAAAAGCTTTGCACTAATGCTTGTGAAAATGTGAGCTCCTTGGTTGTCCAGAGTTGGCTTTTGCAGAAATATCAGCCGGCTTCTATATAAGAATGACCTCAGCGCGTCGGTGCTCTCTGTCTAAATCTGCCCGATGGAGTGAGTGCATAACGACTTGCGTGGACTGGCCTGCCTGTCCTAGAGCGAAGGAAATGATCAGGAATCATGGAGTAGCTACAGGAACCAGAAGGAAGATCGGACTTCTGCTATTTTACAGGAGCCAGAGCTCTGGCCGACAAGTACTATTCAGCCGTGCAGATTGGCAACGCTGTAGCACTAGACAAACAATAGAACCACAGTTATCGATCTAGAGTTTCCTACCTTCTACTTGCTTAACAAGTTGAAGGGAATTATGGAAATCTTCACCCCGCCTCCCTTTTTTGTTTGTCACATTAACCTTTGTGTTTAAGGTTTCTGAAAGTTCTTCCTTCTTAGCGAGTCTCCCATCACTATGTATCCGCGTAAACTGAGACGAGTAGTACTGATAGTTATCAGATGGCCTGCTGATGTATGAATACAGCACGGACCGCTGCAGCGTATATCTTCAGAAGTGCCCTATACAATCACAGTCAGATAGTAGATAAAGAAGACCGGGCCATGCCTTGATCCCAGCTGCTAGCTGTAGAGCAGGACCACGTGGAGGATATTGTTCCTTATCCAAGTCTGTGTGTGGGGTCTCTGGTCCTCTAACTTGCTGGGGCATGCTCACCCCAAATCTTTAATAGGCCTCACTGATCTGTTTAAATTATGTCCCTGTGGCTTTACTGGGCAATATCTGCCTGGCCACTGCCAACCTGCCACCATCAACCCACGTGGTTTCTGAGGTAGTGTAGCCTGGTACCACGTTGCCTTCCTTTATCTGTGCCCCGTTTTCATCTTATCCCCCCCTCCCCTTTGCCTCTGTGTGAGGGAGTAGAGGGTGTCCTGCTTCTTACTCTGTCCTCCTATGTCTAGCTGTGTGTGGATGTCATAAGGATACATGAACACCATGGACATTAAAGGGCAGGTAAAGTGTGCATACAGCTCTGCTAGTACCGTGTGGCTATTCTTCAGTGCCCCTGCAGCCATGCTACTACTCTATGTAAAGCGTAAATAAATACACCCCTGACTGTGATGTGTGGATAGTCACCAGTGCCCCTGCAGCCATGCTACTACTCTATGTAAAGCGTGAACACACCCCTGACTGTGATATGCGGATATTCACCACTGCCCCTGCAGCCATGCTACTACTCTATGTAAAGCATAAATAAATACACCCCTGACTGTGATGTGCGGATATTCACCAGTGCCCCTGCAGCCATGCTACTACTCTATGTAAAGCATAAATAAATACACCCCTGACTGTGAGGTGCGGATATTCACCAGTGCCCCTGCAGCCATGCTACTACTCTATGTAAAGCATAAATAAATACACCCCTGACTGTGATGTGCGAATATTCACCAGTGCCCCTGCAGCCATGCTACTACTCTACGTAAAGTGTGAACACAACCCCTGACTGTGATGTGTGGATATTCACCAGTGCCCCTGCAGCCATGCTACTACTCTACGTAAAGCATAAATAAATACACCCCTGACTGTGATGTGCGGATATTCACCACTGCCCCTGCAGCCATGCTACTACTCTACGTAAAGCGTAAATAAATACACCCCTGACTGTGATGTGCGGATATTCACCAGTGCCCCTGCAGCCATGCTACTACTCTACGTAAAGCGTGAACACACCCCTGACTGTGATGTGCGGATATTCACCAGTGCCCCTGCAGCCATGCTACTACTCTACGTAAAGTGTGAACACACCCCTGACTGTGATGTGTGGATATTCACCAGTGCCCCTGCAGCCATGCTACTACTCTACGTAAAGCATAAATAAATACACCCCTGACTGTGATGTGCGGATATTCACCACTGCCCCTGCAGCCATGCTACTACTCTACGTAAAGCGTAAATAAATACACCCCTGACTGTGATGTGCGGATATTCACCAGTGCCCCTGCAGTGATGCTACTACTTTACGTAAAGCATGAACACACCCCTGACTGTGATGTGCGGATATTCACCAGTGCCCCTGCAGCCATGCTACTACTCTACGTAAAGTGTGAACACACCCCTGACTGTGATGTGTAGATATTCACCAGTGCCCCTGCAGCCATGCTACTACTCTACGTAAAGCGTGAACACACCCCTGACTTTGATGTGCGGATATTCACCAGTGCCCCTGCAGCCATGCTACTACTCTACGTAAAGCGTAAATAAATACACCCCTGACTGTGATGTGCGGATATTCACCAGTGCCCCATGCAGCCATGCTACTACTCTACGTAAAGTGTGAACACACCCCTGACTGTGATGTGCGGATATTCACCAGTGCCCCTGCAGCCATGCTACTACTCTACGTAAAGCGTGAACACACCCCTGACTGTGATGTGCGGATATTCACCAGTGCCCCTGCAGCCATGCTACTACTCTACGTAAAGCGTAAATAAACACACCTCTGACTGTGATGTGCGGATATTCACCAGTGCCCCTGCAGCCATGCTACTACTCTACGTAAAGCGTAAATAAACACACCTCTGACTGTGATGTGCGGATATTCACCAGTGCCCCTGGAGCCATGCTACTACTCTGCGTAAAGCGTAAATAAATACACCCCTGACTGTGATGTGCGGATATTCACCAGTGCCCCTGCAGCCATGCTACTACTCTACGTAAAGCGTAAATAAATACACCTCTGACTGTGATATGCTGATATTCACCAGTGCCCCTGCAGCCATGCTACTACTCTACGTAAAGCGTAAATAAATACACCTCTGACTGTGATATGCGGATATTCACCAGTACCTCTGGTCCCTGTAAAGCGGGATTTCAGCACAGACAGATGAAGTTGGAGAAAGGAATCAAATATAGTTGGGTGGGTTGTGGGGGGCAAGGAAGCGAGATTATCTTCGAGAAGAAAAAGCAAGATTGCCCACCCGCCCCAGACTGCTAGTTTTAAGACTTCCTATTAGGAGCAGGTTTGACTTCCGTCTTTCTGCTTTAGTAATGACTGTAACAGAATCCTCTCTCAGTGCGGTTGGGTGGCGGGGCGTTAGCCTCTACGCTGCAAAGCTCCTCGCTCCCAGGCAGAAGTTAACATGCTCGGTGACGGCAGGAAAAGATCAAGTGCCTCTCCTGCTTTGCCCAGTTCTTGCGACCCAGACTACAAAGGTGCATCCTCTACAGCAATCCAAGCAGCCCCCCCAAATCCCCTGCCTAACCTCCAGCTTCCTAAATCCCCAGCCTCAAGCTGTTCACCATCAGTGCGGCTCCCCCATCTTATTAACTGATTTTATATATTCATTTACTGCTCGCCTCTCCCACAAGGGCTACAAACCAAGATAAAACAGAAGCGGATGACAGGGCCTGCCTGGTTTATGCTTTAATAGTACCCAGATTAGAATTTCAGATGTCTTGAGGCCTTCGTGGAGAGCCGTGTTTGATGACGTTTGCAAAAGGCAGAACCTCCATGAAGGAGGCTGAGAGCGCGAGGCAAGGCGCGCCGGAGCCATGGGCCCAAACGCGAGGAAGCCGCAGGTCCACTTCATACTACCCCGGCCCTCTGAGAGGGGAAACACTGTGAACAGTGCAATACATCATATACAGCAGCTTAATGTCTATCCTGCATGATGGTCAGCTTTAAGAACTGGCGGCCGCAGGCTGAATAAGGGGCAGGCGATGGTTGAGTTCTGGGAACTTGTGGACCAAGTCCACAAGTTATGGACCCAGACAATGAAATGCGCCCTCAGGCTTTAACGCTTGCACCAATCTGGAGCGTCAGCCTGACCCCTCATGCTGTGTTAGGTTTGCTTGACCTCTCACCCCTGCCTCCCATGTGCAGATCCCGTTCCGTGTGCTGCCCCCCCTGCCTGCTCCGTGGCCTTCAGTTCTCACGGTCCCATGTTTAGTGTAACGTGCAGGTCCCCCCCCAGCGCGTAACCCCTGCAGCCTAATCCTGGCTGCTGCTAGCCTGGGACCCAGCCCCATGCACCTGTGACTGCTGGCCCTGGCTCCTCCTCTTCGCGCCTCCAAATTTCGTACAACTGAGCAAATCCCATTGCTCGCTCCTTGCACCTCTCGAATCTCGCCCCCCCCCCCCCCCCCACAGCCCTGTGCTACCTTTTGCCTGCCCTCACCCTCCTGCTCTGTCTGGCCCCGCTCCCCTCCCCCACCCACCTGCCCGGGGGCTGTATCGGGGGCTGGGGGTCCCTCTGTGCCCAGTTCTCTGGCAGTTGGCACCGTGTTAATGATGCAGAGAGAGAGAGAGCGGGGCCACCAGCAGCGCCGTGTCTGACCCCGCTCCCCCCCCCCCACCCACCTGCCCCTTGAAGGCAGAGGAGGATGCCATGGGGGGGGGGGGGAGAAGGTGAGAAGCCTCTTCCGGGTCCTGGCCCTTGTCTCGTTTGAGGGGCAGTTTGTGGCTTAGTCCGATTTGTTTTCTGGAGCCGTCAGTGACCGCGTTCTGCAGGGAGAGTAAGCGCGAGATTAGGGGTCCCTGCTTTCACCCCTAAAATCCTGGATTTCTCCAGACATAACCTTCGTTTTACCCTGATATCTCACTCTAATTTTAGGCTGATTACAGAGCTCAAGGCCTCCAGCGCAGGCCAAAGCACCTGCCCCCCTCCCTCCCCCACCAGTGAAAGCGCTGGCCCTCCAGTGCTGCTGATGTGACATTTCAAGCCCCACCTCCCCTCCTCCACGCTGCCAGTGTAGCATTTGCAGGGAGCCAGACCCCGCAGGAGTAACTTCCGGCAGGTTCCCTGGCCCCCCCCCCCCCCCAAAAAAAAAAAAACAGAAGTGCAGAGCTGCAGCCTGCGGGAGCCTCAGTAAGAGACGGGAGACGCCTGGAGCCACCACTCGTAGGGAGGAATGGGGGGGGAGAGAAAGGAACATGCTAGGCAGGGGATGGGAGTACACAGAGAGGGAAGCTGCTGCAGTGGAGGAGGGGGGAGAGAGATTCTCAGGAGGGTGGGGAGAGAAAGGCAGGGGATGGGAGTACACAGAGAGGGAAGCTGCTGCAGTGGAGGAGGGGGGAGAGAGATTCTCAGGAGGGTGGGGAGAGAAAGGCAGGGGATGGGAGTACACAGAGAGGGAAGCTGCTGCAGTGGAGGAGGGGGGAGAGACATTCTCAGGAGGGGGGAGAGAAAGGCAGGGGATGGGAGTACACAGAGAGGGAAGCTGCTGCAGTGGAGGAGGGGGGAGAGAGATTCTCAGGAGGGGGGAGAGGAAGGCAGGGGATGGAGTACACAGAGAGGGAAGCTGCTGCAGTGGAGGAGGGGGGAGAGAGATTCTCAGGAGGGGTGGAGAGAAAGGCAGGGGATGGGAGTACACAGAGAGGGAAGCTGCTGCAATGGAGGGGGGAGAGACATTCTCAGGAGGGTGGGGAGAGAAAGGCAGGGGATGGGAGTACACAGAGAGGGAAGCTGCTGCAATGGAGGGGGGGGAGAGACATTCTCAGGAGGGTGGGGAGAGAAAGGCAGGGGATGGGAGTACACAGAGAGGGAAGCTTGCTGCAGTGGAGGAGGAGGGGGGAGAGAGATTCTCAGGAGGGGGGGGAGAGAAAGGCAGGGGATGGGAGTAGACAGAGAGGGAAGCTGCTGAGTGGATGAGTTGGAGAGTCTGTTTTATTATTATTTTAATGTCCTGGCTCCATCCACCAAAATAAACTCTACTTACCCCCCCCCCCCCCCCCCCCAAAAAAAAGAGTGCATTTTCCCACTGCTTTGCTCCTGCTTTTGTACTTCTCATAATAATAAACTCTGATAAATTCCCAGGGAAAGTGTAAAAAGTAAAAACCACGTAGGACCCTAAGCACGATGGATGCTCCATCACATTGATTCCTCCTTTGGCCTAAATCATTGCCTCTAAGAGAGAGCCACAGAGCACGGCTCCCTCCAGAACCTGTACAGGTGCAGCCGTGGTCAGCTGCCAGGTGACCTTCCTTCCGGCTTCTGCCCTATCGCTGAGGGGCAGGCGATGGCTGCTCCCTACAAGTCAATGCCTTTTAATGGTTTTCACAGCTCCTCTTACTTTGCCATTCTCAGGCTAAGCAAACTGGGCATGGTGCTGCCCTGCTGATCGTCATCAGAAGCCCACGCAAGTTCCATTCGGGTTCCAGCCTGCTGAGGAATGAATATGGAGGGGAAAGGTAGTGGAGGGAGCGGTGAACTATTCAGAACAACTCCCCCGCTGCCTATAAAGCAGCCGGCACCATTTCGCTGTGGCATTTTAGTGAGGAGTCTGAGAGACTGGGAGTATTTTTAATGTGCTCCCCCCTGCTTGGGTGCCGGGATAATACCCGAGTGGTCAGGGGAGCCGTGGCGCTAGTGTATTTGGAGACTTTTGGATGATTGCCTTTTTTTTTTTAGATTTCCTTCTTGGGAGAGCCCTGGTTCCCTGTTTTAGGTTCTTTTGGGCTGGGCTAGGATTTGTATTTGGCCTGTGGTCTGTACCCCACAGTCAGCCTGAGGAAATAACAAGACTCGCTCTATGTCTCTTGTGAAATAATGAAAAGCTATGTTCTCTGTACAATACAGGTACAAAACAGGTGCTTATGAGAACACCTGAGACAAATCACAAAACAAAATATACACACACACAATCTATCAGCACAGCAAGCGAAACGTATTCCCCCAACCAACAGGGGAAACTCTTACCTTTCCCTGCAAAGGACGTCTCCTTACCCTCCAGACAGTCGGGACGATACAGTAAAGCGCGGCCATGGTTACCCGGTTTTTAACCTGCTTTGGATGCGTAAGGCGTACCCACGATTCAGTATCGGCTTTTACGCGTCCTTACCGCTTGCCGCATGTTAATGATCAGATTAGCTATTCCCTCCCATACAGTAATGTGCGCCCAAATTATCGCCCTGTTAACCTGCTCATTTACCAGGTCTTTAACCTGAATACTTACCGCCTACCCTGTCCCTGGCGTTAGATGGGAGCCGCGCCAGGCTAGGGTTAAACTGTACGTCTCTGAGGCTCCGGACACGGACGCCTCTACGGGCACCGGAGAGATGGGCGTGCACTAGGCGTCCTGAGGCTTCAGGGTCCAGCGGAGACACGGACACCTCTACGGAGCCTTCCTCCTGCGTCTAGAATAAGGCTGTAGTAGAAGCTGCAATAAGACCGCACAGCTGAGTTGAGAATACAAACTTGAGAATACACAGGGTGGCAGATCCATGTATGTACTGCTAAATAATTTTTATGTGCTGCCAGTCAAACTGTACACCAGAGAATCCACAGTGTGGCAGATCCATGGATGTACTGGGAAACCTGGACGTCCGGCCGGGCGCTCAAGGCAGCGGGGCCTACAGGCAGGAAGGTCCATGAACGGAAGCCGTGACCTCAGACGTCCAAGGTCGTGGCGTCCGTTCATGGACCTTCCCGCCTGTATCCGGGCATCCATGATCGGAGGCACCGCTGCCTTGAGCGCCCGGCCGGACGTCCAAGGTCGCGGCTTGGACGTCCGGCGGGCGCTCAAGGCAGCGGGGTCTGTAGAAAAGATCCTTCCACTTACCTGGTGGAATGACATCTGAAATGACCGGTACCAGCGCACCCGGGATACTGGTGGAATGACATCTGAAATGACAGGAACCAGCGCACCCGGGATACTGGTGGAATGACATCTGAAATGACCGGTACCAGCGCACCCGGGATACTGGTGGAATGACATCTGAAATGACAGGAACCAGCGCACCCGGGATACTGGTGGAATGACATCTGAAATGACAGGAACCAGCGCACCCGGGATACTGGTGGAATGACATCTGAAATGACAGGTACCAGCGCACCCGGGATACTGGTGGAATGACATCTGAAATGACAGGAACCAGCGCACCCGGGATACTGGTGGAATGACATCTGAAATGACAGGAACCAGCGCACCCGGGATACTGGTGGAATGACATCTGAAATGACAGGTACCAGCGCACCCGGGATACTGGTGGAATGACATCTGAAATGACAGGAACCAGCGCACCCGGGATACTGGTGGAATGACATCTGAAATGACAGGTACCAGCGCACCCGGGATACTGGTGGAATGACATCTGAAATGACAGGTACAGCGCACCCGGGATACTGGTGGAATGACATCTGAAATGACAGGAACCAGCGCACCCGGGATACTGGTGGAATGACATCTGAAATGACAGGAACCAGCGCACCCGGGATACTGGTGGAATGACATCTGAAATGACAGGTACCAGCGCACCCGGGATACTGGTGGAATGACATCTGAAATGACAGGAACCAGCGCACCCGGGATACTGGTGGAATGACATCTGAAATGACAGGAACCAGCGCACCCGGGATACTGGTGGAATGACATCTGAAATGACAGGTACAGCGCATCCGGGATACTGGTGGAATGACATCTGAAATGACAGGAACCAGCGCACCCGGGATACTGCTGGAATGACATCTGAAATGACAGGTACCAGCGCACCCGGGATACTGGTGGAATGACATCTGAAATGACAGGTACAGCGCACCCCGGGATACTGGTGGAATGACATCTGAAATGACAGGAACCAGCGCACCCGGGATACTGCTGGAATGACATCTGAAATGACAGGTACCAGCGCACCCGGGATACTGGTGGAATGACATCTGAAATGACAGGAACCAGCGCACCCGGGATACTGGTGGAATGACATCTGAAATGACAGGTACCAGCGCACCCGGGATACTGGTGGAATGACATCTGAAATGACCGGTACCAGCGCACCCGGGATACTGGTGGAATGACATCTGAAATGACAGGTACCAGCGCACCCGGGATACTGGTGGAATGACATCTGAAATGACAGGTACAGCGCACCCGGGATACTGGTGGAATGACATCTGAAATGACAGGAACCAGCGCACCCGGGATACTGCTGGAATGACATCTGAAATGACAGGTACCAGCGCACCCGGGATACTGGTGGAATGACATCTGAAATGACAGGAACCAGCGCACCCGGGATACTGGTGGAATGACATCTGAAATGACAGGTACCAGCGCACCCGGGATACTGGTGGAATGACATCTGAAATGACCGGTACCAGCGCACCCGGGATACTGGTGGAATGACATCTGAAATGACAGGAACCAGCGCACCCGGGATACTGCTGGAATGACATCTGAATGACAGGAACCAGCGCACCCGGGATACTGCTGGAATGGACATCTGAAATGACAGGAACCAGCGCACCCGGGATACTGGTGGAATGACATCTGAAATGACCGGTACCAGCGCACCAGGGATACTGGTGGAATGACATCTGAAATGACCGGTACCAGCGCACCAGGGATACTGGTGGAATGACATCTGAAATGACCGGTACCAGCGCACCCGGGATACTGGTGGAATGACATCTGAAATGACAGGAACCAGCGCACCCGGGATACTGGTGGAATGACATCTGAAATGACAGGAACCAGCGCACCCGGGATACTGCTGGAATGACATCTGAAATGACAGGTACCAGCGCACCCGGGATACTGGTGGAATGACATCTGAAATGACAGGAACCAGCGCACCCGGGATACTGGTGGAATGACATCTGAAATGACAGGTACCAGCGCACCCGGGATACTGGTGGAATGACATCTGAAATGACAGGAACCAGCGCACCCGGGATACTGCTGGAATGACATCTGAAATGACAGGTACCAGCGCACCCGGGATACTGGTGGAATGACATCTGAAAATGACAGGAACCAGCGCACCCGGGATACTGGTGGAATGACATCTGAAATGACAGGTACCAGCGCACCCGGGATACTGGTGGAATGACATCTGAATGACCGGTACCAGCGCACCCGGGATACTGGTGGAATGACATCTGAATGACAGGAACCAGCGCACCCGGGATACTGCTGGAATGACATCTGAAATGACAGGAACCAGCGCACCCGGATACTGGTGGAATGACATCTGAAATGACAGGAACCAGCGCACCCGGGATACTGGTGGAATGACATCTGAAATGACAGAACCAGCGCACCCGGGATACTGGTGGAATGACATCTGAAATGACCGTACCAAGCGCACCCGGGATACTGGTGGAATGACATCTGAAATGACAGGAACCAGCGCACCCGGGATACTGGGTGGAATGACATCTGAAATGACAGGTACCAGCGCACCCGGGATACTGGTGGAATGACATCTGAAATGACAGGAACCAGCGCACCCGGGATACTGGTGGAATGACATCTGAAATGACCGGTACCAGCGCACCCGGGATACTGGTGGAAGACATCTGAAATGACAGGTACCAGCGCACCCGGGATACTGGTGGAATGACATCTGAAATGACAGGAACCAGCGCACCCGGGATACTGGTGGAATGACATCTGAAATGACCTGGTACCAGCGCACCCGGGATACTGGTGGAATGACATCTGAAATGACAGGTACCAGCGCACCCCGGGATACTGGTGGAATGACATCTGAAATGACAGGAACCAGCGCACCCGGGATACTGGTGGAATGACATCTGAAATGACAGGAACCAGCGCACCCGGGATACTGTGGAATGACATCTGAAATGAACCGGTACCAGCGCACCCGGGATACTGGTGGAATGACATCTGAAATGACAGGTACCAGCGCACCCGGGATACTGGTGGAATGACATCTGAAATGACAGGAACCAGCGCACCCGGGATACTGGTGGAATGACATCTGAAATGACAGGAACCAGCGCACCCGGGATACTGGTGGAATGACATCTGAAATGACAGGAACCAGCGCACCCGGGATACTGGTGGAATGACATCTGAAGTGACAGGAACCAGCGCACCCGGGATACTGGTGGAATGACATCTGAAATGACAGGTACAGCGCACCCGGGATACTGGTGGAATGACATCTGAAATGACAGGTACCAGCGCACCCGGGATACTGGTGGAATGACATCTGAAATGACAGGTACCAGCGCACCCGGGATACTGGTGGAATGACATCTGAAATGACCGGTACCAGCGCACCCGGGATACTGGTGGAATGACATCTGAAATGACAGGTACCAGCGCACCCGGGATACTGGTGGAATGACATCTGAAATGACAGGTACCAGCGCACCCGGGATACTGGTGGAATGACATCTGAAGTGACAGGAACCAGCGCACCCGGGATACTGGTGGAATGACATCTGAAGTGACCGGTACCAGTGCACCCGGGGCGTGGGATAACACTGTGGATCCATAAAATCAGAGGCCGTCAATAAAGAGTGGGTGGCTAGCCAGAATGATGGCTACTGCCTGGAGACAATACCCTTATTCAATAAACATACACATGGTTACTGTGACTCCAACATCGCTCTAAGCTACAACAGCAAGAGGAAATGTGGAAAAAAGGATTTGCACTCACAAAGTGGGGAGTAGCTGGCTTGTTACGGCGGTTACTACCCCAAACCAAATAAGCCTGATACTTCACTTTCAATGCATATCCAGCATAGCTCTCTGCTTCAACGGCAGGGGAGAAGAAAAACTGATACTTCACGCATATCCAGCATAGCTCTCTGCTTCAACGGCAGGGGAGAAGAAAAACTGATACTTCACGCATATCCAGCATAGCTCTCTGCTTCAACGGCAGGGGAGAAGAAAAAACTGATACTTCACGCATATCCAGCATAGCTCTCTGCTTCAACGGCAGGGGAGAAGAAAAACTGATACTTCACGCATATCCAGCATAGCTCTCTGCTTCAACGGCAGGGGAGAAGAAAAACTGATACTTCACGCATATCCAGCATAGCTCTCTGCTTCAACGGCAGGGGAGAAGAAAAACTGATACTTCACGCATATCCAGCATAGCTCTCTGCTTCAACAGCAGGGGAGAAGAAAAAAGGATTCGCACTCACAAAGCGGGGAGTAGCTGGCTTGTTACGGCGGTTACTACCCCAAACCAAATAAGCCTGATACTTCACTTTCAATGCATATCCTGCTTCAACGGCAGGGGAGAAGAAAAACTGGTACTTCACGCATATCCAGCATAGCTCCCTGCTTCAACAGCAGGGGAGAAGAAAAACAACCAATAAGGGCTGAACAACACAGTCTGGGTAAAACAAATAAGCATGGGTGTAGCTTGCTTATTGCGGCGGTTACTTCCCCTACTACCCATAACTAATCAAGCTTGATATTTCACTTGGTTGCAGCTCCATCACTGCTCTCTACATTAATGGTGGGGGTGGAAGGGAAATAGAACCAAAGAGCTAAGAGAAACAGATAAGTATGAGAAAAAAATGTGAAGCTTGCTGGGCAGACTGGATGGGCCGTTTGGTCTTCTTCTGCCGTCATTTCTATGTTTCTATGTTTCTATGTTTCTATACTGGTGGAATGACATCTGAAGTGACCGGTACCAGCGCACCCGGGATACTGGTGGAATGACATCTGAAATGACAGGTACCAGCGCACCCGGGATACTGGTGGAATGACATCTGAAATGACCGGTACCAGCGCACCCGGGATACTGGTGGAATGACATCTGAAATGACAGGAACCAGCGCACCCGGGATACTGGTGGAATGACATCTGAAATGACAGGTACCAGCGCACCCGGGATACTGGTGGAATGACATCTGAAATGACAGGTACCAGCGCACCCGGGATACTGGTGGAATGACATCTGAAATGACAGGTACCAGCGCACCCGGGATACTGGTGGAATGACATCTGAAATGACAGGAACCAGCGCACCAGGGATACTGGTGGAATGACATCTGAAATGACAGGAACCAGCGCACCCGGGATACTGGTGGAATGACATCTGAAATGACAGGTACCAGCGCACCCGGGATACTGGTGGAATGACATCTGAAGTGACAGGAACCAGCGCACCCGGGATACTGGTGGAATGACATCTGAAGTGACCGGTACCAGTGCACCCGGGGCGTGGGATAAACACTGTGGATCCATAAAATCAAGAGGCCGTCAATAAAGAGTGGGTGGCTAGCCAGAATGATGGCTACTGCCTGGAGACAATACCCTTATTCAATAAACATACACATGGTTACTGTGACTCCAACATCGCTCTAAGCTACAACAGCAAGAGGAAATGTGGAAAAAAGGATTTGCACTCACAAAGTGGGGAGTAGCTGGCTTGTTACGGCGGTTACTACCCCAAACCAAATAAGCCTGATACTTCACTTTCATGCATATCCAGCATAGCTCTCTGCTTTCAACGGCAGGGGAGAAGAAAAACTGATACTTCACGCATATCCAGCATAGCTCTCTGCTTCAACGGCAGGGGAGAAGAAAAACTGGTACTTCACGCATATCCAGCATAGCTCTCTGCTTCAACGGCAGGGGAGAAGAAAAACTGATACTTCACGCATATCCAGCATAGCTCTCTGCTTCAACGGTCAGGGGAGAAGAAAAACTGATACTTCACGCATATCCAGCATAGCTCTCTGCTTCAACGGCAGGGGAGAAGAAAAACTGATACTTCACGCATATCCAGCATAGCTCTCTGCTTCAAACGGCAGGGGGAGAAGAAAACTGATACTTCACGCATATCCAGCATAGCTCCCTGCTTCAACAGCAGGGGAGAAGAAAAACAACCAATAAGGGCTGAACAACACAGTCTGGGTAAAACAAATAAGCAATGGGTGTAGCTTGCTTATTGCGGCGGTTACTTCCCCTACTACCCATAACTAATCAAGCTTGATATTTCACTTGGTTGCAGCTCCATCACTGCTCTCTACATTAATGGTGGGGGTGGAAGGGAAATAGAACCAAAGAGCTAAGAGAAACAGATAAGTATGAGAAAAAAATGTGAAGCTTGCTGGGCAGACTGGATGGGCCGTTTGGTCTTCTTCTGCCGTCATTTCTATGTTTCTATGTTTCTATGTTTCTATACTGGTGGAATGACATCTGAAGTGACCGGTACCAGCGCACCCGGGATACTGGTGGAATGACATCTGAAATGACAGGTACCAGCGCACCCGGGATACTGGTGGAATGACATCTGAAATGACCGGTACCCAGCGCACCCGGGATACTGGTGGAATGACATCTGAAATGACAGGAACCAGCGCACCCGGGATACTGGTGGAATGACATCTGAAATGACAGGTACCAGCGCACCCGGGATACTGGTGGAATGACATCTGAAATGACAGGTACCAGCGCACCCGGGATACTGGTGGAATGACATCTGAAATGACAGGAACCAGCGCACCCGGGATACTGGTGGAATGACATCTGAAATGACAGGAACCAGCGCACCAGGGATACTGGTGGAATGACATCTGAAATGACAGGAACCAGCGCACCCGGGATACTGGTGGAATGACATCTGAAATGACAGGTACCAGCGCACCCGGGATACTGGTGGAATGACATCTGAAATGCAGGTACCAGCGCACCCGGGATACTGGTGGAATGACATCTGAAATGACAGGTAACCAGCGCACCCGGGATACTGGTGGAATGACATCTGAAATGACAGGTACCAGCGCACCCGGGATACTGTACGGGCGCTGCACACCGCTCTACACAGTAAAATGGATTGCGCACGCCCACCGCTTCATGGAGGCGCTGTTACTCTGATAAAGTGGAACCTGGGTCGAAGACCGCTTACCTTGAGTCCGAGAGACACAGGAACTGAAGATCGTCCACTCAGGAACCAAGAAGAGACAATCCCGTGGATATGCAACCTGTAGAGTAATCCAGATAGGCAGTCCAGGTCAGGGCAGGCAGCAGACACAGGAACCAAGGCAAACAAATCCAGTAGGCAGGCAGCAGGCAGAGAAATCCAATTAGAGAGTCCAGGTCCAGGAGCTGAAGCAACAGGCACGGCAAGCAGCAAAAACACTCCCCAAACGCACTGTGGCCGAAGCGAGGAGCCCAGGAAGAAGCTCTCCTTAAATGTCAATTCTTCCCGCGCAAACTGAAGCCGGTCGGCGTCTGACGTCAGGGGCGTGTTCAAGGCGCGAATCGTGCGAGACCTCGCCTCCGGCGTCAGGGATGATTTCCTGACGTCCTCGGAGGACGCGACCCCGTGAGGGGCGAAGGCGCGCTGCTGGTGTCGCGGGAACGACCCTGCCGGACGCGGGATCACGCTGACATCGGAGGGAAGTTCCGCCGGTACTGGAAATGGTAACAGGCGCTTTGGACGCCGCTTGGATTTGCGTCTAATTTGAATACTGAATCGAGCGGCATGTGAACCAAAATATGCGCGCGGCAAACGAGGGGTGCGCCCGGCAACTGCCGCACTGTTTCTTACGCATCCTTACTGCATCGGCCCCGAGTGTCAGCCCTGGAGACCGCTGCTCATAGCAGAGATTGGTCCTTGCTATCTGTTGCCTCTCCGCAGGGAATCTGGTTGAGGTGCTGGGGGGTTTATGCCTCATGGGATAGGACAGGCCTTTTAGGATTTCTTGATACAAATATGAGAAACTCGCTGCGTATGTCTCTCATAACTGGTAAGATTCTTTTGTTCTGTTCATATTCCCTATTTCTCATTATATATTACTCTGTGACTACTTTCCAAAATATCCTTTAACCTTCCATAATCTATCATCAACATAATACCTAGATTAATATCTGCATTAATAGAAATGAAGCAAGCATATAAAATGTAGGTATGCAATTCTATAGTACAAAAAGCTTTCCTGAAACTAATCTGGGTGCGTGCCAGGTGCTTTCAGCTTCAGCCGATTTTTCTGAGCCTGTGCCGGGCCGAGCTGCTGCAGCCGGCCAAGGACAATATTTAACTTCGTGTGCGAGCTGCCATTAAATAAGCAGCAATTTCATGACTTTGTGGCGTTGCCGTTTTGTGCTCAGTAATGCTGGTGACCTTGGCACTTTGAGGAGTTCTTGTTGGAAGAAGGGAGTGCCAGGGGGGAAAACCTGTGAAGGCTGCGTGTAGGCGGTAAGATGTGCCAGAATGCTCTTAATAGTTCCTAGCAAGGGAGTAGCAGAGCCTACCTAGCATCCCACACGCTGAGAATGAGTTATCTCTCTCAGCAGAAAATATTCACTGCTCCCAAACAAGCTATGAACTGACCTTGTAAGAAAACAAAATGATGTGCAATCGTTATAAACAGATAGCACGACAGCATTTTTCTCTCCTAAGAGTCACAGTAATGCATACCCTTCCGCTGGAAGATTTTGGGGTATCCGCCCAGTTAGGTTAGATCAGGGGGGTAGGGAAGACCTCCACTGCCCTTCAGGTCTCAGCCAGGGGCTGGATCAGAGCAACTTGCAAGAGGATGCCTGAGATTTTTGTGAAGATTTTGTTTGAGTTCCAGGGGAGGACGTTCCTTGCCGTCCTTGATATCTGTAGCGAGATCCTGTGCTCCCTGCGACTGGACTGTTCCTAAGAAAATCCCATTGAGACAACGGAAGAAGAGGAGAACCCTGATTAAGACCTAAAGTTCTACTTTGAGGGCACCCATCAGGCATTTTCACCCTGGGAAAAAGACAGGCTGGGGAGACTAATTCATTCTGCCCTCAGTATTTTGGAAGGGGTTTTCCATGCAACGTGTAAGGCTGATCCTGGGAATCTGACTTTTCCAAACCCCGGCACGTGAGCATTTCCCTGCCCGTTACGGAGAGTCACTTGCACAAATACAAGTGAGACTTGTGGTTTCCATCTGATGTGGACGGTGCCGATTTGCACTTAAGAACTTTCACGTCAACGCTTTATTTTCGTAAACTCGGCCTAAGCCTTCGGTGTATTTTGTTGGCCCTCACGTGCCTTAAGGTTGAAAGAGAACTGTTCACTCCTCCCCCCCCAGAGCAACAAACGGAGCCACCCCTGCCCCCTTGGGGCCTTGGAAGATTTATTCCTCCCCCCCTGGCCCAGGGCCTTCACCTGTGCCAGCGCAGGAGAAGGTTAAAGGATTGGCACCCGGCTCGTGTGCACCTCTCCTCCTGGCCCTGGATTTCTCCTTGCCAATTTGGGCAGCTGTGAAGCGTCTTCTAACTACTGGCAATGGTGGTGGCTGTTGTAGACCAAAATTACTTCTCCATACTTTGAATCTGATGTTGTGAACATCAACTCCCCTGGCCTCCGATGGCTGTTAGTTGTAAAGCTTACTCTGTGCTTATGGCCAGGGACACAAGAACACTTACTCAGTAAAAAGTATAATGTATTTTTATTAGTCAATATAAGTGTTCTCGGGAGATGCTGGGTACTGGGTGCCCTTCGTCTTACAATCTGACCAGCATCTCCCTGGATACAGGAAGTGATCCGTCTTTTATAGGTAACATTCAAATACAGGAAAAGGATAGAAGGTTCTAGAGACTTGCATGACTGCCCAAAGGATCATTTACATAAGTTGTGATGTCAACTGCATGATTAAATCATCCCTAACTATCCCTGATTGGCTTCCCAGGATGTGTAGCCCATTTCCCATGGCTCTCTTTGTTAATTGTTTTCCGATCCTCTCCTGTAGGCCCCCCCGGCCCAGTCAGGATTTGAGAATTGCCACAATGAATATGCAGGAGTTAGATTTGCATAGACTGAGTCTCGATGTATGCAAATCTATCTCCTGCATACTCATTATGGATCCCCTGCGTCTGGGTCCTCCTGGAGGCGCGCCTAACGCTGTGTTAGTGCACGTGGGATGGGTGGGCGGCCGCTCTCCTGTTCACCACCACCACGTCTTACTGCATTTCTTCTCCCAGGGGATCTCCTTCTCTTGCTTAACTGACAAGACCACTGGAAAAAACACAAAAGCAGAAGGGAGGGTGGTGTGATGAAGGACATGAAGGGAGGGTGGTGTGATGAAGGACATCTATGGGAGTTAGACAGGAGCAGGCCCGGTGCTAGCTTTTTGCTGCCCTGTGCGAACAATTACTGTGCTCTCCCCCCATTCATTCATGGTTTGTCCTAGGCCCACCCAAAAAAATCCCAGCTCCTTCCGTGATACAAACTTTGGGTATTAGGTGCCCTAGGCGAACCTTATAGTCTTGCACATTAAATATAAGAACATAAGAAGATGCCATACTGGGTCAGACCAAGGGTCCATCAAGCCCAGCATCCTGTTTCCAACAGTGGCCAATCCAGGCCATAAGAGCCTGGCAAGTACCCAAAAACTAAGTCTATTCCATGTTACCATTGCTAGTAATAGCAGTGGCTATTTTCTAAGTGAACTTAATTAATAGCAGGTAATGGACTTCTCCTCCAAGAACTTATCAAATCCTTTTTTAAACACAGCTATACTAACTGCACTAACCAATCCTCTGGCAACAAATTCCAGAGTTTAATTGTGCGTTGAGTAAAAAAGAACTTTCTCCGATTAGTTTTAAATGTGCCCCATGCTAACTTCATGGAGTGCCCCCTAGTCTTTCTACTATCCGAAAGAGTAAATAACCGATTCACATCTACCCGTTCTAGACCTCTCATGATCTTAAAGACCTCTATCATATCCCCCCTCAGCCGTCTCTTCTCCAAGCTGAACATCCCTAATCTCTTCAGCCTTTCCTCATAGGGGAGCTGTTCCATCCCCTGTATTCTCATCTCATCTCCTGTTTTCTCATCTCATGCATCGCATGAGAATACAGGAAGTGCTAGCACTGCGAGTGTTGAATTACTACGGGGCCAGCACTTGAGGAGGAGCTGCCGGACAGGCTTCTTCTGCTGCCAGTGGGATGGGCTCTTCCGGTGGCCGCACAGACCTCCTGCTTCTTCCACCAGCAGTTGTAAAGGCCTCTCCTTGCTCCAGACACCGCCCAGAGTGTGCTGCCTGTGCAATTGTATGGTTTGCACACCTTGTCGTGCCAGATCTCAACAGGAGCTATTGGGGAAAAAAAGCAGGCTGGAACAAGTAAGATGGCTGCAGTGAGACTACATTGCCCACAATTCCTGAGAACTAGCATCTGGCATAATAGCAATCAGCTGAGGCAGGAATGCTTAGCAGTTTTACTGCTATAGGCTGTTAGGCACTATAAGAAAGGGAGTTTTAATGCCAAAAAGGGGACAGAGGGGAGGAAGCAGCAGCAGCATCCAGTGGCCTAGCCACGGGTGGGCATGGACGGAGCATGGCACACCCATTTCCTGCTCAGGCCCACCCAATCAGCATTGCCCAGCACTGAGGAAAGGCCCAGTCACAGAGCCAGCGTAGAACTCATCCCGTGCATCCCGAGGAAGAGGTCCGTCTCAGGGCTATCGCAGAGCTCATCCTTTGTGGCCTGAGAAGAGGGCTGCTGCAAAGCTCATCCCAAGAGGCCCATGAAGAAGAGACCCATCGCAGGGCCATCACAGAGATCATTCGATGCAGCTCAAGGCCCGTCGCAGAGCTGCTGCAGAGCTCATCCTGTGCAACTCAAGAAGACACCCATTGCAGCAGGGAAGCCCAGAAGAGTGGTCCCTGATAGTGTGTGTGTGTGTTTTCAGAGAACATATGTGAGTGAGAAGCCTGTGTGTGTGTGAGTGAGAGAGAGTGTGTGGATGTGAGAGCGTAGGAGTGGGAGCCTGCATGTGAGAGAGTATGTAAGAGTGAGAACATGTGTATGTTTTGTGTGTGGAAGTGGGAACCTGTGTATGAGAGAGCATATGAGTGAGAGCCTGCATGTGAGTATGGGAACTTGGGTAAGAGAGAGAGGGTGTGTGTATGTTGGAGTGGGAGCCTGTGTGTGGGAGAGAAAGCATGCAAGACTGAGAGCCTGTGTGTGTGTATGAGAGAGGAAGGAAAGAAGACAGGAGGAGAAAGAATAAGAGACCTTGAAAAAGAAATTAAGAAAAGACAGACAAGGGGGAAAACCAGACTGAGACCAACCAATTAGAAAAACAAGATCAGACAACAAAGTTAAAAAATTTTTTTTTACTTTTAGCCAAAATATGGAATTTGCCGTCTTTGGGAATGTGCATTTCTTATATATTTGTAGTTTGCTTTTCTCGGGCTTTCCATTTCGGTCTTGTCTGTGTGTTTCTGTTTCTAATCTGTATTAGGTAAGGGCCTGTGTGTGCTGCGCATGTGTGAGAGAGGTGCAGTATTTCAGCTACTGTGTAGTTTCTCTTTAGGGATTTGTAGCAGTCCAGCTTGTTTTCCCAGTAGGTGATGTATTGGTGTTCTAGGGCCTGGTGTAATGTTTGCCTTGCTGCCTTTTCATAGATAAGGTTGCTGCTCTTTGTGAGTCCTAAGAGTTACTGCTGTTATGGTATAGCAAAGTTCTAGGTGGGTTTTTTTTAAATTATATTTTGTAGGTGTTTGTGTTACTTTACAAAGTGTTTTTTTATTGTTTATATTTAAGGAATTGTTTAATTTATGATTTGTTGTTTGAATTATGATCTGGTGAATATATTGTACATCAAACCGATCAGGGTTCACCTGCGTGTGTGGTTAATAAGAATGAATAATAATAATAATGTGTTTGGCAGTGGTGGGATTTGTTTTGCTGTTCCCAAGGTGCCCATCAGAATTTTAATTTTATAATTGTTTGCATGTTGGCTTGTCCTAGTTCTGTTCTGCACCCCTTGCAAATCGTCAGTTCATAGGATTAGTAAGATTGTTGCTGTTTTATCGTAGTTATGATGTACTCTGCATTTTTGGACAGAGGATTCATAAAAGAATACATTGATAGTTGTTTTGTTACGTATTTGGATCTAATGTTTCTGTTAAGTATTCTTTGTACTTTTTACATGATATTGTATATTTACAAACTGCAATAAATTAATACAGATCAATAAGCTATTTTTAGAGTTGGTAAGTGCTTGAATTAAAATATTTTAAACCATCACTCAGGATGCATGATGGCTGCTGCAGACTACTTGGAAAGCCGTTGTCAGGTGCACTCTATGGCATTATTTATCGAATAAGAGAAAAGCTGGTGGAGCTCAAACCTAAATGCCTACTGCCCACCCATGTTATCCTTCAGCCTCCCCAAAATTCAGCTCGGGCTCTGCCACTGGCGAGAGCGGCAGCAGCCTGGGGGAATCCTCTGCTGAGGACCCGTCCGTCAGAGCCGGACTTGGACGCTGGCAATGTCCATAAGCCATTTACAGAGGCACTGAGCCAGGGGCAGGGAAATGGGCTCAGTTTAGAGCACGAGTGAGAGCAGAGTAAAAGCTAGGTTTACACTGGGCTAGGCGATGTCTGGATTTTGAGAGGTTGGGCCGTGTATAAAAGCTACTTTATTGTGTCTAAAGATCTGAGAGTTAATTAACGTAAACAGGATGGGCAGCACAGTTGCAGGAAGATTCCTTCTCTTAGGTGGTAGGAATGGGAAAAGCTGAGCACCTATTACTAATCAGGGACCGTGGTTTCTTTGTTTCTGTGAAAACACTAAAATCCCCTTGGGTGAATGTGGCTGCGGATATAAGGAATTCATATCTGCAGGTAGTGGATATTAGTTGGGCTGTTTTGAAGCTTGAGAGGGGCGGGTGTGACAGCCTGAGGAAAGGGAAAGCTGGTAATTATTAATTCCCTCCCTGGAAGCTGCCGTGGGAAAGCCTGCATGAGGAGAGAGACCTACCTCAGATTCTCCTCCCCAGCGAAGGCCGAAGGGGACACAACTTAGTTAAAAACATTGCTCTTACCTAATTGCTAATCGGAAGTGGAGAGTGAACCAGAAAGGATTAGAACCATTATAAGCAATTAAGCCATAGCTATGTGAGTTTTCTGTTGGTAATGCTAAGACTGACCGGCTGATACAGTAAGAAATGCGGGACAGCAGGGGCTGGTATAACTGAGCGTCCGTTTTGCTGACCGCTGACCGGCAAGCAGATTTTTTTTTTACTTTTTTTTTTTTAAGTTTTGTTTCCTCCGACTTAACATTGTTAGGATATTAAGTTGGAGGGTGTACAGAAAAGCAGTGAGAATGGAAAGCTGCCTGGTATGTGTGAATGGTAACCTGCCTGGGTGTGGTTGTGGGTGGGTTTGTGTGTAGTGGTGAATGGTAACCTATCTGGATGTATATGGGTGAGTATGAATTGTGGCCTGCTTGGGGGGGGGGGGGATGTGAATAAGAGCCTTCCTGAGTGTGTGTGAGAAAGAGAGAGAGACAGAAAGATCATGTTGGAGTGAGAGCCTGTATGAGGGAGAGTATGGGTATGTGGGAGTGGGAGCCTGCGTGTGTGAGACAGCATGTGAGAGTGGAGTCTGTGTGTATGTTTATGGAAATGGGAACATGTATAAGAGCATGTAAGAATGGGAGTGTGGATGTGAGAGAAAGTATATGGAGAGTGAGAGCGAGAGCCTGCATGTGAGAGAGCATATGAGAGTGGGAGCAGGAGCCTGTGGGTATGTGAGAGAGAGCATGCAGGAGTGGGATCCTGTATGAGAGAAAGCTTGTGTGTGAGCATGCAGTGAGCATGAGCCTGTGTGTGTGTGTATGGAGGAAGGAAAAAGACAGTAGAAAAGAGAAGAAACAGAATAAAAGAAACCTTGAAAAAGGAATAAGAAAAAGACAGACCACAGGGAAAAAAAAGAGACTGGGACCAACCAATTAGAAAAATAAGATCAGACAATAAAGGTAAAAACAAAAAGATTTTGCCTTTCAGCAATTGGAATATGCCATCTTTGGGAATGTGCATTTATTATATATTTGTATTTTGCTTTTTCTTCAGTATTTCAGAGTTCAGAATAAGATTTCTTGGTCTTTCTATTTCAGTTTTGCCTGCATGTTTCTGTTTCTAATTTGTAGTCCCTTATTAGATAAGGTCTGTCTGTGATGTGCATGTGTGACAACGCTGCGGGTATTTTGATTAGCGGGTACTTTCTCTGTAGGGATTTTGTGCCAGTCTGGCTTGTTCTGTTTGCCCAGTAGGTCTTGTATTAGTGTTCTAGGGTCTGGTGTGTTTTACAGGCACACGCGCGGGAGAGCCTGTGTGTGTGAGAGGAGGGAGTGTATCTGAGAGCATTGGCATGTATAGAGAAAGGAAATGTGTGACAGAATGAATGTGTTAGCATGTGTGTGTGAATGAGAGAGAGAGGAGATAGCACCACAGAAATTATCTCCCCCAATCTAGGAAAATCTCAGGGGGAGTGGAAATCAAAAGGTCCCAGGTATGGAGAGCAGGAAATTTTACCCTTATTGGGTGTAATTTGATTTTCTGTTTTGAAATATTTTAATGTTTTTTGGGGGGAACTAGAACTTTTTTAAATAATTGGATGTTTTATTCATCAGATGTTTTGAAATATTTTATTGATGTTTGGAAATATAACACATTTTTGCAAGTTTTTTTTTTAATTATTGGATGTTTGTCAGCTGTTTTGACTTTTATTCTTTTTATTAGTATGGTTTTTATATCTCTTGATTTTATTGCTTGATGATGTGCGAGGAATGATGTTTCTGTTTTTCCATTCTTGCACTACATAATTCAGTCTGGGTTTTGTTGCACATTTCTGTTTTGTTTTTAGTGAGGGTTTCTCTCTACTTTAAAGGCCCCACTTCTTGTGTAACTTGCATTCTTGCTGTGAAAATGTTGGTAACTTATCTCTGGCTTTTACGGCATTGTGGACCTCGCTTCCTCATTTCTGTTTTTAAACAGAAGTTTGCTCTTTATTTATTTCATTGGATGCAGAAAGTGGTTTTGAATGTTCCTGCAGAAAATATTTTTTCATTCACATAATTTATTTAAAAAGCTGTTAGTAGATTAGGTGATTATTTTAAGGGATTAGCTAATGTTCCCTCTAAGGACTGGGTTAATGTGAGCATGAAATTGATAGGCTTTTTGAGTGGTGCTCACAGGGTAGTGTAGGAGGGGGGATGGTGTTCTAGGGCACCTTTTCTGGTGCACCACCAGCTTCAGCAGTCAGCCTATGCCCCTGCCCCCAGGGTGTGCTGCACTCTTTCCTTCCCTGCCAGTGGTTACAGCAGCAGATTATGAAGCAGGGAAGCCAGGGGTCAAACCCCTCTATTGCTGCATGGCCTTATTTTACTAAGCATTTTCCCCATAGAGACAGAATGGGAGAAAACCCTTAATAAATCAGGTCCTTAGACTGTTAAGTGCTTTGGGGATAGTGAAATCCCTACAGTATCTTTGGCGTGCTGAAAAGTAGAATATAAATAATTTAATTAAATCTGATCCCCTTTCCTTCTCACCTCACTTCCCTCTCACCTCTTCCTCTCCCTTCCTTCTCTCCCTTCTTATTCCCTTCCCTCCTTCACTTTACGCTCACTCCTTTCATTCACTCCCCTCTCCTTCTCCACATTCACTCAACCCCTCTCTTATGCTAGCAGGGGATTGGCCTCCCCACTGTTAAGCTCCCCACCCACGGTCGTCCCGCGCACGGGACCGCTCACCTTCGGGGTCACACAGCGGGTCCCGGTCCTGTCTCCCTCGCGACCCTTGTAAGTCCAGCTAGGCACCGGCGTCCAGCGGCAGCGGTCGCCGGGCCTTCGGTCGCACTCCAGGCCTCACGCCGGGCCTCGGCGTCTCAGCAGTTAGCCACGCCCGCGCGCAGACCTGCCACCTGATGTAGGTTCCAGGGCGGGGCCTAGTTCTGCGACGCACCCTGATTGAACTCATATTAAAAGGAAGTTCCTGGACTCACTTCCTTGCCTTGGCATGTGCTGCAATGCCTGAGGTGAAGAGATCTTGATCTGAAGGTTGTGGGTTCAAGTCCCACTCTCGGCGCTTCCTTGAATTGATTCCTCATTCGTGGGTCCCAGTCCACACATCCTTGATTCTAAGACCACTCGTTTCCAAGCTTGTGGGTTCAAGAATTCCAAGAGCATCTACATGTCGGGTCAGTTTGTTCCTGAGGTTTGCCCTTGCTTGTGTTCTGTTCCAGTTCCGTACCTGCTTCCTTCTTCCAGTGTTTGTTGTTTGTCTCCCTGGTCTTACCCCGGACTGACTTACTGGTAAAGACCTCAGCTTGTTCCAGACCTGCCTGCCTGACCTCTGGATCTTGACTCTTGCTTCGCTGGCCACTCCTCGGACTGATTCCTGGACTCTGACCTTGCTTGATGCTGGCTCTGTCCCTAGCCTTGACCTCACCATCTCTATATTGGTTCACTCTCCTCTAACCTGTTTTTCCAGCCTCAAACCTGACAGTGCTCCTCTAGTGTCTGTGGGCAGGCCGGACTTATACTCTCCCAGGAGACCCTGCAAGGCCCACTTAAGTCCATGCGGCCCGGGTTCCTACGGGCTCCTCCCGGGGGGGGGGGGGGGGGAACCGCGGGCTTCCAGTGGTGAAGCTCTACACTGCCTCTGTCTCCTTCCGTGCTCCGCCCACTGTGGACACTCCCTGTACTACCACAGGACAAGGGTCCACCCCCGAGCGCAACACCCACCAATGATGCTCTTCAACTGTGCAGTTCAAACCAGCTCTTCTTCCATGGTAAGAGGCGCCCATTGGAATGAAGGAACCTTCCGCAAACCCTGAATTGACCTCAACATACATGTAAGGCTGTAGATCCTCAACATGGCATTGCTTATTCTCTAAAAGTTTATGGATAAGCATTGCCGTTTTGTATTTAATTACCATTCAAGTGGAAGCTAGTGTAGGTAATGCAAAATAAGGGTGATATGGTCCTAATATTTGAGCCAGTCAGCTGAATTGTGAATGATATGGAGTGCTCTGAGTGTTGGCTGGCATCCCAATGTAAAACTGAGTTGCAATAGTCAAGGCTGTCTAACAGGACCCGAAGTACAGATCGAAATTCAGTTGGGCCTAACAAGGGCTTCAGTCTCTGCAATAAATGTAACTTAAAAAATCCAGCCTTGATAAGAGATTTTACTTGATCGTGGTTTGATGAGTTAGTCTAAAATAACACCAAGAAGCTCTACATGTTATTCAATTAGAATTTGCCAGTTATCCAAGCTGAAGACAGAGGGGACAATCTCAGAAGATGACCTCGGGTCAATCATAACTACTGTTTTGTTTTTTCGTATTCAGAGCTAATTTATACCCCCTTAATCAGACTAACGGTGAACCCAAAGCAGTTTGCAAAATAATCAATATTTATTTATTTATTTATTTATTTATTTTTAGATTTTTATATACCGGTGTTCCTATATGAAATAAAGATCACATCGGTTTACATTGAAACAGAACATGAAAATTGCCAAAAGGCATTACATAGAACAAGGTTATGAAACTTGAAACAGTGTACATAAGTTCAAAATTTAACAATAACGTTGTAACATTGATGACCAAAAGATAAAGGAGAAAAAAAAAAAAAAAAGACTTAAACAATTAAGTTGACAGGTCTTATTGAGCATAAAAATTATAACGTATAAGTGAGAAAGTCTCAAGTGTCCTGCAGCAAGAGATTAGATACCGAAGTAGGTAGTGGTATGGAAAATGGGGGTTTGTGAAGAAGATATGTTCTTGCTGGTTGGAGGGGAAAAAATGATGATCATGGTCCTGGAAAAGCTTGGCTAAAGAGCCAGGTTTTAAGTTTTTTTTTGAATGAAGAGTGGCAGAACTCAAGCCGAATGTCTGGTGGGAGCGCATTCCATTGAATGGGGCCTGCTGTAGATATGGCACGTTTATGATGCGAGGATTTTGTTGAAGGTACATAGAGTGTGCCTTTATATGCTCCTCTGATGGGTCTAGAGGAGGAGTGAGGGCGTAGTTGGTTACATAATTGAAGAGGAGAGATATTGTGAATGGATTTATGAATTACGGTGAGTACTTTATATAGGATCCTTTGCTTTATAGGCAGCCAGTGGAGGAGCTTGAGAATGGGGGTGATGTGATCTCTTTTATTCGTATTGGTAAGGATTCTGGCTGCAGAGTTCTGTAGCATTTGGAGGGGTTTGATGGATGAATATGGAAGGCCAAAGAGAAGCGAATTGCAATAGTCGACTTTTGATAGAATAATGGCTTGTAGGACCATCCGAAAATCGTTGAAATAAAGAAGAGGCTTCAATTTTTTTAAGACTTGTAACTTATACAATGTAACAATACATAAAAATACAACAGTTCATCAATAATCAAAAAGTACCTCAGTTAAATATAATTATTAAAACAGAAACATAGCACGATCCTGGCCAGCTCTGCAGTGAGATTTGTCGCCAGCACAGCAGTAGTGATCCATTCCTTGCTGCAGGGGAGGTCAAGGGGCAAGAGGGAGCTGACCATTCTCTGTTTTTCTATAATTGAGTGAGAAAGGAGAATAAATAGCTGGGTTTGGAATCAGAGGAGTCTGTCACTTGTGGGTGAAAGCTCTGTAAAGACTCAGTGAGCAACATAAGTGGAAGAAAGGGAGACAAAGCGACGAGTAAAAGGGATAGCGAGAGACAATGGGTCATACGAAAGGCACTTAAACACCAAACCAAACCTGCTTTAGCAATCCAGAATTAAAAAACATTTGGACTGAGCACTAGAAAGATCAAAACTGAAAATCTCACTCAAGATCGAAAACACAGCCTAGAGCAATTATATCTGCTGGAAAGTGCAGTCAAAGAATGTCAAACACCATTAGACAGCACTATAAAACTACAGGAAATCGAGCAATGCCTGCAGATGCTCGAGAAAAGCAGGTGGCCCCGCTAGGACACGAAATGAAATGCTGAAATCTACGCGTCCAGGAAGCAGAAGGAAAATTATTCTGCCATCTGGTCATTTCCCTAAGACGTGGTCCAAAGGGTTCACCCAAAAGATTATAGAAGGATTAGTGTTAACAATAACATTGGCAAAATGTTCTGCACTGTCCTCAACAAAAGACGGCCAAAATTCCTAATGAGCAGCAAAACCATGCACAGAGCTCAGACTGCAATCCCAGCATTCCCTCAAGAAAAAGACCTTACGTACACTGCTGGCAACAAGGATTTGCCAGCAGTGTACATAAGGTCTTTTTCTTGAGGGAGCCTCTTGCCTTAGCCTACCTACCTAGCACAGGAAAGAAAAAAGGCAGGAAATCCTTGCCAAAATTAAAATAAACAATTCTGCAACCTATTTGCAGTTTGATTTCCATTGCTCAGTAGAGAACGAAACTTGTAATGCTACCGAGCCTGTACAGCTGATTCAGTTATGATTGCAAAGGACCCTGCAATTAATATTGTTATTGTGCCTGCAAGTTTAATTTTAATTTGATTATAATCCACCTTGGAAAAAGGAAGAATAGCACATGTTTTACATAAATAAACCTCCCTTCCTCTGCACTCAGGCAGGCCAATCCCCACAAGTGGGTTGTGCACCTCTACCAGCAGATGGAGACAGAGTAAAAGCTGACATCATGAACATATAGCCCTGCCCCGACATCAGTCCACCAGTATTCTCCATCTCTAGCAGACGACGGACATGCATTTCCCTTCAGGGGATTGCTTGTAGTAAAATAATAATAATAATAATAATGAGAAAAAGGAGATTTTTGGAGATCACTTGAGCTCCTGACGTGACACCTGTGGCTCTTTCCCTCAGCTGAGCATTTTCAGTCCAGAAGCCTACCTCGGGCATGGACTTTAAAAAAAAAAAATGCAGTTGGAGCCAGAGGGAGGGCTCAGTGGTGACGGCTTGTGCCCTCTCCTGTAGCCAGAGACCCATTCGTGCTCTTAGCCAGGGAAGGCTGAGCTCGGGAACGCAAAAAAAAAAGAAGAGAAAAACGTGTCAGGAAGTTTTAGTTTCCTTCTTCCTTCCTTAGCGGGTCTCCTTCCCTGGGTGCTGGGTGTTCGGCGTCCTTTCCTCCCCCTTCCCTCTCACTTCTCTGCGGAGTTTAGTGTGGAGCAGAGATGGTGCAGGCTTGGTGGGTTGAGCAACCCTTGGCTAGGCCCCGCTCAAAAGGCTCGGTTTCTTCAGCCGTGTGGTAGGCCGCGGTGGCGTTTCTTCCGTGCACCAGTGGGTGAGCACACGGCGTGGCAGTGCACGGACATAAGTGCACGTGTGCATGAATACTTGGGCGTGTAAGGCTGCGGCCTATATTTGGGCACATTCTTGAACATGGGGGGGGTTTATGCGCGTAAGTTATGCGCATACTATGTGAATCTCTATGGGTGTATGCTGTCTGGGCACATTCTGTTTGAGCGCAGGCTATCTGAGCACATACTATCTCTGGGTGCATGCTACTGCAGACACGGTTGTTGCATGCAGGTGGCTGTCTCACATGCAGTGTCGGATAGCTATGGCACCAGGGACATAGAGGTCTCAGAGTTCAGCTATCTAGGCGGCTTGCTATATAAAGGCATCACAGCCATCACTTTCTCTAAGCCTGTATCAGCGCTGTTTGGACAAGGTGATTTACCTATTACGGATGTGGCCAATGCTAGGCCATCTCTTCAGACTGAGGGGAATGGGGCAAAAGGCGATTCAACAAATATATCGCCTCCTACTTTATTTCCTGTGTCAGAGACATCTACGAGAGATGTAGTTTAGCCGGATAATGTTAAGTTTGGCAACACATCTCTGTGCAAGAATTGGAGTAGAGTCCTAATTGGCTCCAAATCCAGAGAAATTTCCCCCTCTTCCAGAGGGGAGAAACCCAAATCCCCACTGGAGTCATCAGACGTATCCTCAACCATGTTCAATTGATCATCATCAGCGACCCCCTCACCGCGATGCTTACACACAGAGGGCCCCAGTATGGATCCATCATTTTTCTGTGTGGAATTTATTTTTCCAGTGCCTTCAGAACTTTCTACAGCGGAGTTGTGGATCCCTTCTATGTTGGGTTCGCATCCTCGGGGCTCCCATTTATCAGCCTCTGTGGGCAAGCAGCATGGTGTTACCAAGTCTGTTGTCTCAGACTCTGAAGATGCTTGGTGTGGCTGGGGGTGACTCTTCAGATGTGCCCAAGAGGATCCCATATTGGTCATCCTACGCAAGGTGTTATATTTCTTTCCCTCTTGGATGCGATTCAAGAGTTGATTGACCTTGAATGGAGCACCCCTGAAGTTAACTTCAAAGAGGGGCATGCTTTAGCAGGATTGTACCCCTTGGATCGAAGTCAAAGGAACTTTTGTTGGAAGGTACTGTTTCCAAGCAAACCACCATCCCAGGATAAGGAGGGGTGTTCTGAACAATGCTCAGGATAGGCAGATTGAGGCTAACCTTACACAGGCCTTTGAGGCCATGGTGAGGAATTGTTTCTTGTTGTTCCCTGGCAGCTTGGACCGGGCTCTGATGGCAGATCGGTATAGAACTGGGGGCTACATTCTTAGCCAATGCGGGCTGTGACTTGGTGCAGATGGCTGCTCGAAAGTGGCTTCCATGATAGCAACTAGTCGCTAGATATGGCTATGAAATTGGTTGGCAGACATGGTTGCAAGTCCAATCTTGCAAGGTTACCCTTTCAAGGTTCTCTTCTATTTGCGCCCTTATGGAGGAGCCTCTACTCAAAATCTCATCCCTTCAGAATGTCTCAGCCTTTTGGCCTAGAAAGCCTTGTAAGGATGCAGGCTTCGGAACTGGGACTCCTCGATCTTCACAATGAAAGTGTGGGGACTCACCTATGGAGGTGGGTTCAGATTATGTTGGACCAGTGTGTCCTATAGGTGATAATGGACAGCTATGCTCTGGAATTCCTCCAGATTCCTCTAGATACCCCCTCCCCCCCCTGTTTTTTGTAATTTCCTTCTTATAGTTCGATATAAACCGATACGATGTTTCGACTAATATCAGTATAAAAGACTCTTTAAATAGATATAAAAGACTCTTTAAATAGATACCTTTTATGGTCTCTTTATGCCACGCTCCACAGAACAGAGTGGTGGTGGAGACTACATTCAGGAGGCTTTTGGCCTTGTATGCCGTTATTCCCAAGAAGGAGGAGGGATCCTTCAACCCATCCTGGATCTTAAAGAAGTTAATTGTCTTTAGCATTTGATTCATTTCTGGATGGAAACTCTGCGTTCCATAATATTGGCAGTACAAACAAGGGAGTTTCTCACATCTTAGATCTGATCTCACATCTTAGACCAAAATTATAAAGGGGATGGAAATATTCCCCTATGAAAAAAGGCTTAAAGATTAGGGCTCTACAACTTGGAGAAGAGACAGCAGAATGGAGATATGATTGAGGTCTAATTCAATGAGTGGAATGAGGTAAATGCAAATTGGTTGTTTACTCTTTCAAAATGTACAAAAACTAGGGTATACAAAGTTACTAATTAATACATTTAAGACAAATAGGAGAAAATATTTTACTCAATGCATAACACCAATCTGGAATTTGTTGCCAGATACAGTAAAAGCTGTTAGTGTAACTGGGTCTAAAAAAAAGTTTAGATAAGTTTCTGAAAGAAAAGTCCATAAACCATTAAAGTGGATATGGAGAACTCCACTGCTTATCCCTGGGATATAACAGCTTGGAATCTATCAACATTTTGGGATCCTGCCAGGTACTGTTGGAAACAGCATATTGGGCTTGATGGACCTTTGTCTGACCCAGTATGGCAAAATTTTATGTTCTTATGATGGAGGCATACCTAACATTTGCCGGGAACATCAGCATTTCCTGAATCTTCTCATTCTGGACCGTCAATTTCATGTTCAAGCTCTGCGCTTTGGGCTGGCGATTACTCCTGGGATCTTCATGATGGTAGTAGCGACGTCTCTATGCAAAGAAGGCATCCTGGTACATTCGTATCTGTACGATTTACAGCTGTCTCAGACACTGGAATGTTTGTATATGATTCGACGTGGAGCTGTATTTCTACGGGAGAGTTGCATTCAGAAGTTAGTTGCTCAGGTTCTGGTTGTGAGAAGGACTATTACTCAGATGGTGTGGTCATATTTTCAGGTCCTGGGGTCGATGGCAGCTACTTTGGACATTGTCCCCTGTGTGAGGGCACTCCTGTGGTTCCTTAAATGCAAGTTGCTTTCCCAGTGGCATCCACAGACACAGGAGTGCATGATGTGATTTCACTTTCCCATGGCGATGCATGGTCAATTGCACTGGTGGCTATAGGCGGATCATCTCAGGAAGGGGATTTCCCTGGAGGCACCAGGCTGGTTGCTTCTTATGACAAACACGAGCCTTCTGAGTGGGGAACTCACGGTCAGAAGTTGGAAGCGCGTACAGTTCCACTGACATGTTGGTGGTTTGCCAAGCAGCTAGAAGCTCATGCAGTCATGGTAATGTCAGACAATGCACGACAGTGGCCTACATCAATCAAGGCAGAACCAGAAGTCTTTCTGCTTACGGTAGCATGCTGGGGTAGTCCATTTCAGGTTTTGCAGGAGTCCTTCAACAATACAGAGGTACCATGGTTCTTCAGTATTGGTAGAGGTCCGAGAGCACAGAATATTGATGCTCTCATTTGGATGTGGCCACAGGACAAGATGGTATATGCCTTCTTGACATGGCCACTGACAGGCGGAATCATTCAGAAAATTGCTAGCCATACTTCTGATGGCTTCGGACTGCCTCTGGAGGCCGTAATAGGTTGTTCTGCAGAGGCTGCCGGTGGGCAGTCCTCTAAAGATGTCACTCAGGACAGATCAGTTCCATCAGAAACCCATTCCACATGATGACCTGGGTTATTTTTGTCGTATGGTTTGGTTTGGCCCTCGAAAGCACTTGGTTGTTGAATTGTGGTTATCCTTTTGCAGTGATTTTCACTTTGCTCTGGGCCAGAAAGCTTTTTTTTTTCTATGTTTTGGCTTTTGTTAGAAACATAGAAACATAGAAATGACGGCAGAAGAAGACCAAACGGCCCATCCAGTCTGCCCAGCAAGCTTCACACATTTTTTTTCTCTCATACTTATCTGTTTCTCTTAGCTCTGGTTATATTTCCCTTCCACCCCCACCCTTAATGAAGAGAGCGGTGATGGAGCTGCATCCAAGTGAAATATCAAGCTTGATTAGTTAGGGGTAGTAGGGGAAGTAACCGCCGCAATAAGCAAGCTACACCCATGCTTATTTGTTTTACCCAGACTATGTTATTCAGCCCTTATTGGTTGTTTTTCTTCTTCCCTGCCATTGAAGCAGAGAGCTATGCTGGATATGCATGAAGTATCAGTTTTTCTTCTCCCCTGCCGTTGAAGCAGAGAGCTATGCTGGATATGCGTGAAGTATCATTTTTTCTTCTTCCCTGCTGTTGAAGCAGAGAGCCATGCTGGATATGCGTGAAGTATCAGTTTTTCTTCTCCCCTGCCGTTGAAGCAGAGAGCTATGCTGGATATGCGTGAAGTATCAGTTTTACTTCTCCCCTGCCGTTGAAGCAGAGAGCTATGCTGGATATGCGTGAAGTATCAGTTTTACTTCTCCCCTGCCGTTGAAGCAGAGAGCTATGCTGGATATGCGTGGCTGGGTTGGGATAAGTTCCTGGAGTCCATTATCAGTTTTTAACCAAGTAGACTTGGGAAATAGGCACTGCTCATGCCAGGTACGTGGCCATTGTTGGAAACAGGATGCTGGGCTCGATGGACCTTCAGTCTCACCCAGTTTGTCAGGTTTTTAATTTGTAATCATGCAGGGGGCACTCCAGGCTGCCGCTGGACACCAGGGATATCTTCTCAAGGTATGAGGGGGACCGAGGAAGACGAAGGGTGGGCCACCAGACTTCCAGGGACTTGTTTTTACCTAAGGGGTGGGGCATGGGGGCTGGGATGCTTGAGGTGGGGTTTGAACAGGAGAGGGGGAAGAACCAAGGGGGGAGGGGATATTTTATTCAATGGGGAGGGGTGGGGCATGGGGGTAGGATGCTTGAAGTGGAGGTTGTACAGGGGGAGGGGAAGAACCAAGGGGGGAGGGGATATTTTATTCAATGGGGAGGGGTTTGGGCATCGCTGCATCCCATGAAAACGATTTATTTTTATATTTTTATATTGGTGGGGGTCTGACAAGACCCTGGAGGGTATTTTTTTCACTCTGGAGGGGGGAAGGTTAGGGCTGATAGGGCTCCTTTGTACTTTGTCCTGGAGCTTGTGTTAATGTCCCCCCTGCTCCTGCAGAAATGTTAGCCTCACCTGTCGTTTGTAGCGATCTTTTCAGGGATTCACGTGGCTTGTGGGATTTTTGGGCAAGCCCTGTTAATATATTTGCATTGAATTACTTAGGCGTGAGCTGCTTTGCATGGGATTTTGAAAATGTGTGCATGCAAATTGCATGCAAAGCAGCTCATCTTAATAGAAGTGTGTGTTGAGCTAAAATATTGCATGATAAACAGCATTTTTTGCATAATAAATGCAGTTTTTCCTACATTATACCCTTATTGCAGCTTAGTAAATATCAATGCAGGTAAGTGCTTGCTCTGCTGGGAAGCTTGGCTTCGATTGACACTATATACTTTTTTTTTTTTTTCATTGGCGTACAGGAGCCGACAACTATGGCGGGCGAATACTCACCATCGTGATGCGGCCGCCCGCTCATTATCGCCACCCCCCCCCCCCTTTTTTCCCCGTGGGCGATCATTTCGCTCTAATTACAGCGAAATGATAAATCTAGGCCTAAGCTAGGATTCTGTAGTTTGCAGACGACCCCTGCAGGCACCTCCAGAGTGGCTTCACCGGATTGGCCAGCAGTGCGCTGTAAAAGCCGGATGTGTACAGGGAGCTTTTTGGTTTTTGTATATTGAGTTGCAGTTTGGGGTATTGCTGGAGTATTCCCCACCGCCTGATGCAAGGGAAGAAATGTTCTGGGATGTGAAGGAGAACTGCCCCCGTCCTGGAGCTCAGGGAAGCCCCTCCATCCTGGCTGGCACTCCCCGGTCTGCAAGGGATCATCTTGGAAGAGTTGAAGGGGAGCTTTTTGGGATCCTGCTCCTGCCTCAGGATAAGATGCTGCTGTGATTCAGTCTCCCAGCTAAGGAAGGGACAGCAGGGATCTGACAGGGAAGAGGAGAGAAGACGTTGGCAGAGTTTTGTTCTTGTTTTGGGAGGAAGTCTTTGCCACCAGTTCCTGCCCCACTGAGGAGGAGGAGGAGGAGGGAAGATTTTGGATTTTGAACATTTTATGGCACTTTCTACCACTAGAAGTCCAGCTCTTACCATCAGAGAAAGCAGGGTCAGTGCAAGCGCTTTTGCTGCCCTGTGCGTACAATTACTCTGCTGCCCTGCTCCCCTCCCCCCTCCCCAATTCATTCGGTCTCTGTCCTGGGCCCATCAAAAAATCTCAGCTCCCTCCTGCAATCTATATTTTTAAAAAATGACCCCCCCCCCCCACCCAAACAGAACTCATGGTCAAGGGAAGAGTATTAGGTACCCTAGGCAAACCTTACAGCCTTGCGCACACACACACACACACACACACACACACACACACACGTTAGGTGTGTGAGCTTAGCCCTCAGAAAGCCATGAATAAACGGAATTACGATTACAATATAATAAACCTCCCGTTCCATAACTGCTTGCACTCAAACAGTAACAACTTTGATGAAATGGCATTGCACATATTTCACCAGGCCCTAGAACCCCAATACCCCGCCTATTAGGAAAACAGAACAAATCAGACTGCTATAGATCCCTACAGATAAATTACACAGTAGCAGAATACCTCACCTCAGTGTCACATGCAAAACACAGATCAAATACAGATTAAAGAGACCAGAAATGATAAATAGAAATATGCTGAGAAGAACTGAACTGGATCCCACTACAAGCCAGCCTCTATATGCAGAGCAACAATAGAAAAATAGAAACATTATCATTCTTCATAAAACATACAATAAATAGAAACATTATCATTCTTCATAAAACATACAATAAAAAAATCAAGAAATCAACAGTAGTAAAATCAGTCATAAAAAGAATAAATATTTCAAACCAGTTAACAAATAGAATATCCAAAATTTCCCAAACACCAATACAATATTTCAAAACATCTGATAAAAAAAAAAATGCAATAATTAAAAAAATGTTCTATTTCCCAAAAAACAAAATATTTCAAAACAGCAGAAACATCAAATTACATCCAATAATTAAAACTAATAAGTACATAAAAATCTCCTGCTTTCCATACCCTGGGCTCTTGTGATTTCCAGTCACCCTGAGATTGCCATGAATTGCAGGAGGTAGGGACACACAAACTTTATCTTCTCTCACACACACACACACGCAAACAATAACACATTTGTTCTCGCATACACTCCCTCTCTCATATACATGTCTATGCTCTCACACACACTCCCTCTCTCTCACATATACATGCTCTCCCTCCCTCAGAGACACATTATGTGTGAGTGTGCATGCATGTGAGAGCCTACATGTGACATATAGGCTCTCACAGACACACACATTCACATATGCACACAGACACACAGGCTCTCACACAAACACACACACACAAATATTCACACACATAGGCTCTCTCAGGCACACACACTCACACATGCACACAAGCTTTCACACAGACCCACTCACACACCTCCACGGCCTCCTCTTCTTCAGGCCATGGTGGGATGAGCTCCACCTCGGCTCCACTAGCCTTCCTGCAATGGGGGCAGGAAGCCTCTCTGTTGCAATCGGCGGGGGCTGACCCCCATCGCCGACCGCACCTACCGGCAGTGGCAGGTTTCTTCGGTACTCTCTGCGCAGTCCTCATCATTGGCTAAGTCAGCAGGGAGCCAGCAGCATGGCTCCCACAGGGGTAGCCTTAGCCCCAATCTGACACAGGTGCTTGGCTCCTCCCCCCACTTATAGGAGCAGCAACAGGAAGTAGTTCCAGGCTCCCAGGAACCACTTCCTCACCCAGGACTATATAAGGAGGCTTCTGAAGGATTGCCAGTGCCTTGCAATAGGTCCAGCTTGGTGTGTCTCTTTCCTTGTGTTGATGTCTGCTTTGGGTACTGGACTCTGCCCTGCCTGCCGCCTGCCTCTGACCCTGCTTTGGGTACTGGACTCTGCCTTGCCTGCCACCTGCATCTGACCCTGCTTTGGGTATTGGACTCTGCCTTGCCTGCCGCCTGCCTCTGACCCTGCTTTGGGTACTGGACTCTGCCTTGCCTGCCGCCTGCATCTGACCCTGCTTTGGGTACTGGACTCTGCCTTGCCTGCCGCCTGCCTCTGACCCTGCTTTGGGTACTGGACTCTGCCATGCCTGCCGCCTGCATCTGACCCTGCTTTGGGTACTGGACTCTGCCTTGCCTGCCGCCTGCCTCTGACCCTGCTTTGGATACTGGACTCTGCCTTGCCTGCCGCCTGCCTCTGACCCTGCTTTGGGTACTGGACTCTGCCTTGCCTGCCGCCTGCCTCTGACCCTGCTTTGGGTACTGGACTCTGCCTTGCCTGCCGCCTGCCTCTGACCCTGCTTTGGGTACTGGACTCTGCCATGCCTGCCGCCTGCATCTGACCCTGCTTTGGGTACTGGACTCTGCCTTGCCTGCCGCCTGCCTCTGACCCTGCTTTGGATACTGGGACTTTGTCCTCTTTGCTGCCTGCCTCAACTCTGGACTGACTATACCACTGCCCTGCTGGTAACTCCGGCTGCCGGCCCTGAGGTTCATCTCCCACTGACGAGGAACCACGATGAGCTTTTTTACCTTGTCATTGCGGCCCAAGGGTTCACCGATTCATTGAATCGTAACACTCTCTTCGTGGCCTTTCCTCATTTTTGGCCGCCGGCGACCCCGTGGCCTCTCCTGCTCTGCCACCCCACACGTGCACCGCCCCGTGCAAGTGCATGGTGTGCACTCCTGCTCGCACCGGGCCTGAGAGAAATAGAAAGAGGATCCCGGGAGTGTTGGGATTTTCCAAGTGCCTGCCCTCTAGGACACAGACTCAGCCGCTAATCCTGAGGAAAGAGGTACGATAACCTTAGCCTGTTTGTTTGTTTTTCTGTGAATTGGGACTTCGGGCATTTTTGGTTGAAGTACATAGCCCATTCAGTCAGAGGTGCCCAAAACTAGTGAGGACACCTGAGAGAGCAACCAAGGAGCGAAGGAAGGACTCTGTGCTGGTCCCCACCCCCATGAGCCTGGAGCCCCCCCCAAGGTTTATCCTGCACCCAGGGACTGTGTTTGTGTGAGAAGAGGGAGATCAGTGAGTAGAAGGAGCTCCCCAAAGAGGGGCTTACAGTAGTTTGGTTTTTTTTTTTGCATACAGCTTGGGATGAGTTTCCCTCTCTATAACGCCAGTACCTTGCTTTGTGGCGTTTGCTGCCACATTTGGCTTCAGTGGTTGCCTGTAACGTACTGCAGCCCTTGGGTTTATTTATAGAGAGCGAGACACGCGTGGAATGAGTTTGCTGCATTTTTTTGTTCCCCTTCCCCTCGGTGGCGCGAGCTCCCTGCGCTGCCCCAGGGCGCTGGGGACCGGGAAGGCTCGCGCTGCTCGCGGCGCAGGGAGGAGCCCGCAGCTCCTCCCCGCTCGCAGCGCTGCAGCCCTGCCGCCTGCAGGTGGAGATCTCCCTGTGCTCGCCAGCCCCGGCTGCAGCCAAAGTCTCCTCCCAAGGAAGAAGCCGCCTCGTCGATGCTATTGTGAGGAGGAGGGGCTGGGGCTGCGCCGGTCATTCCCTCTCCACCCCGCCGCAGGACCAGCAGCGGGGCTGGCGAGCAGGCGAGCGGCAGCGAGCCACCCCCCGCCGGCAGCATGGCAGCAGCAGCAGCGCCCGGGCTTCTGCTCGCCCTCCTCGCCCTCCTCTCCTGGCATGGACGGACGCTGGGCACACAGGTGAGACCCTGCCGGGGAGGGGGGGAGGGCAAGATGGAGGGGAAAGATGCAGAACCGCAGGGAGCTTGCAGAGAAAGCCTCCGGCTGCAGGGCACCCAGAGGCTCAGGCAGAGCCCAGAGGGACCAGGCTAGAAAAGCCCATGACCCCCCGGAGACATCCCCTTGGTCCCCCCCTCCCCCCCGCTGATCTGCCATTACTCTGCCCACAGGACCCTGAAGGAGAGGAGGGGGAGGGGGAGAGGAACCTGGGGTGAGGGCAGAAGGGAGGATGAGAGGGGGGGGGGGGGCGATCATGCACCATCCCATCTGCTCTCCCCCCTTTTTAAAGATCCTGTCATGCATGGAATCAGTCATTTCTTTTCCTGCACAGGGCCACCCTGCTCTTGCTCAAACACAACCAGGACTATTTCTGAGAATAGGCTGTCTCCAGTCTCCCAGTGCAGCATGGAAGATACTGGGTGCATGTAAACTGAAATCTCAGTATGTGATTGTATGCATTTTGTTTTTTCGGCCCTTCGAACCGCATTATGCATTCCTATGTGTATAAAAGCGAGTGTATCCTCTGTATAACATGTCTGCAGCGAAGGCGTGACGTGTTGTACACGGACACTGTGTGGGACGTGCTCTGTGCAAAGATGTCATGCATATTCCTGCAAGCAGAAGAGCTGGTGCTGAGGCAGAAGTCCGTGCACAATGGTTGTGCTTTTGCATCTTTCCAAACTGCCCTGCACCTCAGATCTGCCACTGACGCTCTTTGGGTTCGTTTTGCACATTGACGTATCCCAAATGAATGTTAATAACAAGATCCCACGCTAAGGTTCATGTGCTGACAGCCACACGCAAAGAACTTCCCTTTCATTAAAAAAAAAAAAATGTGGGTTTTACATTTTTGGAGGGTGCTCAGTGCTAACCTTCACAGCCCCAATAAGACTAACACAAAATGAATCCACTTCTCTTGTTTTTTTCACGTTTCCTCAGTTCATAAAATTCCTATTTAAAAAACAAACCCCAAACTATTTTTGTTCTCCTTGGTTCCTACAAACGGCTCATGTTTATGTACACTTAGCTCTCAGGCTCTGTACAGGATTCTGACACTTGCACACCTGTAGTGCGAGCGCCCCTTCAAACATTTCATTTTTTTTTTTTTATGAAACACCTTGGTAAAACTGTAAATGTTTGAAATTCTTTGGTTTTCCGTAAACCATGGCAGGAATGCACCTCGCTTGTAAGCCAGGGTATGTTGGGTACCAGCTCAGCCTGTGAAATGTACTGCTAGTGCACCTCTTAATATATGCATTGTGCCCAAGAGCGCCTCCTCCTGCAGTGTATGGGAGCAGTACTCTGTGAATTATTTTATGCCTTGTAGGTGCACAGACGTTGCAGTACATTATTGCCTTGTCTGCAAGGGACCACATGATTATATTTAGTCCTCTTAATCTTTTCCTTAGCCGCTGTGACCTGTTTCCTGCTGCAGCGACTCCATGAACGTATTCCCCAGGGCCCTATAAACTGGCAGGGCTGCTGTTGTCTGAGGATTCGGCACTGCCGCTGTCATTAGCCCGCGGTGCTGCTGAGGCTAAGGGTGGGCACCGTTTTATCATAGTTGATTTGCAATCAGCAAGGATTTGTCATTTTTTTTTTTTATTTTTTTTTCATACTTACGTAATAAGTAGTCTGCAGATCAGAGGTGGGCAGCTCTGGTCCTGGAGTGCCCCAAAGAGGCCTGGTTTTCAGGATATCCACAATGAATATGCATAGAAGAGATTTGCATACAGTGGAGGCCCTGCTTGGCATATTCATTGTGGATATCCTCCTCCAGGACCAGAGTTGCCTACCCTTGGTCTACTCTCAGCCTGTTTGTGACCCTGGCTGCGTAACTTTATCTCCCTATGCCTCAGTTTTTTCAGGACAGGTTGATCCAGTCCTGGTTTTCTTACTCTGCCTGCATGCATTTTATTCATGAGGGACTGCTGCGTAGCACAGACTTCCCCCTCTCATGCAGAATTTGGCGCTCAGACGGAGAAGCAGTGATTTTAGCGTTGGGCCATAAAAGTAGGGATAGGGCTGCGTCAGCTGTGTGGGAAGCTCAGCTCACCAGTAGACACAATAGGCCTATGCCAAGGGCAGCACATTTTGGGGGTTCTCATATTTCATTTCCTATGGACCTCTAATCTAACCTCCCCTCCCCAAACCCCATCCAATCCCGGCCCAGACCCAGAGCCATCCTGGGTGGGGTTGGCCCTGCGTGACGGTGGATAGCCCCAGGCCTGCTGTGCACGTGCAGGGAAGGCAGGGCCTATGTGAGCACAGGAGAGACAGGTCGGGCTGTGTGCTCGTAGGCCCTGCCTTCCCTGCACGTGCACAGCAGGCCTGATTCACTTCCTGCACTGCCTGCTCTCTTGCAATAGTCGAGCCTTAACCCTGAGGTCTGCAGTGAGTGAGAATGAAATCCTCGACCTGTGGAGAGGGGCGGGAATCAGAGGTTCAAAGAATAGGATGGGGGGAAGGGAATTGGAAGTCCAGGGACAGGAGAGAATTTGGAAGTCTGTTGGGGGACAGAGGGAAGTCGGGGGAGGGAGCAGCATGGCACCATGACCCCCCCCAACAGTGCCGAGGGGTGGCAAAAGCTGAAATCCATCCTTGATTAGAAGACATAGATTGCTGCACTGTCTAGCATGGGCTGGGATGGAAGAGAAAGCAGGGAAAGGAGAAAGAGCTGGAAGAGAGCACGGAGGAAGAGAGGGAGTTGGGTGCTGAGCTAGGGATGGGCAGGGTTGGGGAGGGAGAGAGCGCGGAGGAAGAGAGGGAGCTGGGTGCTGAGCTAGGGATGGGCAGGGTTGGGGAGGGAGAGAGGTGTTTCAGAGTCTGTTGGGGGTGAGATACATTTACAATGCTGCAGGGGGAATTCTGCCCCAAAATTTAAACATTCCACAAATTTGGATAACCTTTCTCTAATGCTAACAGAAATTAGGGAAGCTAATAAACTTAGCAACCCAATAATAATGGATGATTTCAGTTTCCCCAGTATTGACTGGTGAATGTCACATCAGGACAGGCTAATGAGGTGAAGTTCCTGCATGAAATAAATAACTGCTTCATGGAGCAGCTGGGATAGGGAGCTCTTTGAGTCCTAATCCTTAGTGGAACACAGGATTTAGTGCGGGAGGTAACTGTGTTGGAGCCACTTGGGAAAAATGGTTAGGAAAAAAACTGAAAGGAACAACTGCAACGGTTAAAAGTTTACATCAGGCATGGACTTGTTTAAAAATGCCATCTTGGAAGCCCAGATCAGATGTATTCCACGCATTAAAAAGGGTGGAAGGAAGGAAGGCCAAATGACTGTCTGCATTGTTCAAAGGTGAAGAACATCTTTCAAAAAATGGGAAAAGGATCTGAATGAAGAAAACAGGAAACAGCATAAGCACTTGCAAGTTAGAGGCAAAGTATTTATAAGGAAGGCAAAGACAGAATTTGAAAAGCTACTTGCTGTGGAAGCAAAAATGCATAAAAACCTTTTTAGGTACATTACATAGAAACATATAGAAACATAGAAATGATGGCAGAAGAAGACCAAACGGCCCATCCAGTCTGCCCAGCAAGCCATGCACTATATCCTTTTTTTTTTTTCCTTTTTCTCTCTCCCACCTGTTACTATTGGCTTCCAGTACCCTCCAGCCCTAATTCCCCTCCACCCCACCACCAATGTAGAGAGCAGCGCCAGATCTGCATCCAAGTGACATCCAGCTCAATTAGGGGTAGCAACCTCTGCAACAAGCAGGCCACACCCCTGCCCCATACTCTTACCCACCCCTGGTTTTTGTTTTTTTTTAGATGGCAGCCCTCCATCCTTCCGCTCCGTGAAGGTGGAACACCAACCACTGGCCACTGGCATCCCGCTCCGTGAATGCCTCTGTGGCTACTGCCATTCAAAGCAAAAAGCCTATGAATGAATCAATTGGATCATTAGATGACTGAAGGGTAAAAGGGGCATTAAAAGAAGACCAGGCCATAACAGAGATGCTAAATTAATGCTTTGCTTTGGTCTTTACTGTGGAAGATGTAAGGGAGATACTGATGCTAGAAATGATATTTAAAGGTGATGATTCAGAGGAACTGAAGCCAATCTCAGTGAACCTGAAAGATATATAATAAGGCAAATTGACAAGCTAAAGAATAGCAAATCTCCTGGACAGGATGGTATGCATTCCAGAGTGCTGAAAGCGTGAAAGATGAAATTGCAGACTTACTATTAGTAATCTGTAAACTTTCGTTAAAATCACCTGCAGTACCTGAAGATTGTAGGGTGGCCAATGTAACGCCAGTTTTTAAAAAGGTTTCCAGTAGCGATGTAGGACTCTACAGACTAGTGAGAATATTATAAAGAATAAAATTACTGAACATATAGGTAGGTATAGTGTAATGGGAAAAAGCCAACAGGGATTTAGCCAAGGGAAGTCTTGCATCACCAATTTGCTATTATCTTTAGAAGGCAAGAATAAATGTGGATAAAAGTGAGCCAGTTGATACAGCGTATCTGGATTTTCAGAACATGTTTGACAAAGTATCTCATGACAGACTCTTGAGGAAATTAAAAAGTCATGGGATAGGAGGCAGTGTCCTATTATGGATTGAGAGCAGAGAGTAAGGCTAAATGGTCAATTTTCTGAATGAAGAGAGGTGAATAGTGGAATGTCCCAGGGATCTGTATTGGGACCACTGCTTTTTAACATATTTATAAATGACCTAGAAACGAGTGAGATGATCAAAAGTGCTGATACAATATTATACAAAGTTATTAAATCACAAGAGTTGTAAGAAATTGCAAGAAGATCTTCCAATACTGGGAGACTGGGCATTTAATGCGGACAAGGAAAAAGATTTTGGTTTCATTGGGACAGAGCTATATCAGGGTACAAATTATATCGCAATGATAGTGAGGATCAACTTGGTGGGGGTGTGGCACTTTATGTCCGGGAGGGTATAGAGTCCAACAGGATAAAGATCATACAAGAGAGTAAATGCTCAGTAGAATCTATATGGGTAGAAATCCCATGTGTGCTGGGTAAGAGTATAGTGATAGGAGTATACTACCGTCCACCTGGACAAAATGGTCAGACAGATGATGAAATGCTAAGAGAAATCAGGGACGTGAACCAATTTGTCAGTGCAATAATAATGGGAGATTTCAATTACCCCAATATTGACTGGGTAAATGTAACATCAGGACATGCTAGAGACATAAAGTTCCTGGATGTAATAAATGATTGCTTCATGGAGCAATTGGTTCAGGAACCAACAAGAGAGGGAGCGATTTTAGATTTAATTCTTAGCAGAACGCAGGATTTGGTGAGAGAGGTAATGGTGGTGGGGCCACTTGGCAACAGTGATCATAACATGATCAAATTTAAACTAATAACTGGAAGGGGGACAACAAGTAAATCTGCAGCTCTAACACTAAACTTTCAAAAGGGAAACTGATAAAATGAGGAAAATAGAAAAAAACTGAAAGGAGCAGATGCAAAGGTTAAAAGTGTTCAACAGGCTTGGACATTGTTTAAAAATACAATCCTAGAGGCGCAGTCCATATGTATTCTGCACATTAAGAAAGGTGGAAGGAAGGCAAAACTATTACCGTCATGGTTAAAAGGTGAGGTGAAAGAGGCTATTTTAGCCAAAAAAACATCCTTCAAAAATTGGAAGAAGGATCCATCTGAAGAAAATAGGATAAAACATAAGCATTGTCAAGGTAAGTGTAAAACATTGATAAGACAGGCGAAGAGAGAATTTGAAATGAAGTTGGCCACAGAGGCAAAAACTCAAAATAAAAACTTTAAAAAATATATCTGAAACAAGAAACCTGTGAGGGAGTCGGTTGGACCATTAGATGACAGAGGGGTTAAAGGGGCTCTTAGGGAAGATAAGGCCATTGCAGAAAGACTAAATGAATTCTTTGCTTCCGTGTTTACTAATGAGGATGTTGGGGAGCTACCAGTTCTGGAGATGATTTTCAAGGGTAATGAATCAGATGAACTGAACCAAATCATTGTGAACCTGGAAGATGTAGTAGACCAGACTGACAAACTAAAGAGTAGCAAATCACCTGGACTGGATGGTATGCATCCTAGGGTACTGAAGGAACTAAAAAATGAAATTTCTGATCTATTAGTTAAAATTTGTAACCTATCATTAAAATCATCCATTGTACCTGAAGACTGGAGGGTGGCCAGTGTAATCCCAATATTTAAAAAGGGCTCCAGGGGCGATCTGGGTATAGACCAGTGACTTCAGTGCCAGGAAAATTAGTGGAAACTATTCTAAAGATCAAAATCGTAGAACAAATAGAAAGACATGGTTTAATGGAACATAGTCAACATGGATTTACCCAAGGGGAAGTCTTGCCTAACAAATCTGCTTCATTTTTTTGAAGGAGTTAATAAACATGTGGATAAAGGTGAACCGGTAGATGTAGTGTATTTGGATTTTCAGAAGGCGTTTGACAAAGTTCCTCATGAGGGGCTTCTAAGAAAACAACTAAAAAGTCATGGGATAGCAGATGATGTTTTTCTTGGATTACAAACTGTTTAAAAGACAGGAAACAGAGTAGGATTAAATGGTCAATTTTCTCAGTGGAAAAGGGTAAACAGTGGAGTGCCTCAGGGATCTGTACTTGGACTGGTGCTTTTCAATATATATAAATGATCTGGAAAGGAATATGACAAGTGAGGTTATTAAATTTGCAGATGATAAAAAATTATTCAGAGTAGTTAAATCACAAGCGGATTGTGATACATTACAGGAGGACCTTGCAAGACTGGAAGATTGGGCATCCAAATGGCAGATGAAATTTAATGTGGACAAGTGCAAGGTGATGCACATAGGGAAAAATAACCCTTGCTGTAGTTACACGATGTTAGGTTCTATATTAGGAGCTACCACCCAGGAAAAAGATCTAGGCATCACAGTGGATAATACTTTAAAATTGTTGGCTCAGTGTGCTGCAGCAGTCAAAAAAGCAAACAGAATGTTAGGAATTATTAGAAAGGGAATGGTTAATAAAACAGAAAATGTCATAATGCCTCTATATCGCTCCATGGTGAGACCGCACCTTGAATACTGTGTACAATTCTGGTCACCGCATCTAAAAAAAGATATAGTTGGGATAGAGAAGGGCAACCAAAATGATAAAGGAGATGGAACAGCTCCCCTATGAGGAAAGGCTGAAGAGGTTAGGACTTTTCAGCTTGGAGAAGAGACGGCTGAGGGGGGATATGATAGAGGTCTTTAAGATCATTAGAGGTCTTGAATGAGTAGATGTGAATCGGTTATTTACACTTTCGGACAATAGAAGGATCAGGGGGCATTCCATGAAGTTGGCAAGTAGCACATTTAAGACTAATCGGAGAAAATTCTTTTTCACTCAATGCACAATTAAGCTCTGGAACCTGTTGCCAGAGGATGTGGTTAGTGCAGTTAGTGTAGCTGGGTTCAAAAAAGGTTTGGATAAGTTCTTGGAGGAGAAGTCCATTAATGGCTATTAATCAAGTTTACTTAGGGAATAGCCATTGCTATTAATTGCATCAGTAGCATGGGATCTTCTTAGTGTTTGGGTAATTGCCAGGTTCTTGTGGCCTGGATTGTCCACTGTTGGAAACAGGATGCTGGGCTTGATGGACCCTTAGTCGGACCCAGCATGGCAATTTCTTATGTTCTTATGTTCTAGATAATATGATGAAACCCTCTGCTCGGTTTGCATCTCTGGCCAAGAAAGCAATAGACTGCTAGGAATTATTAGCAAAAGAATGGAAGTAAAATAAGAGAATATCATAATGCCTGTGTATTGCTCCCTGGTGAAACTGCACCTTGTGTGCAATTCTGGTCACCTCAGTTCAAACAAAGAGATAGTGGAATTAGAAAAGGTACAGAGAAGGGCGACCAAAATGATAAAAGATATGGAATGATTCCCCTTTGAGAAAAGACTTAAGAGGTTAGGTCTCTTGTCTTGGAGAAGAGGCAACTGAGAGGAGATATGACGGAGGTCTATAAAATCACGAGTGGAACAGAACGGGTAAATGCAAATTGCTTACTCTTTCAGAAAGTACACAGACTAGGGCACGCACAATGAAGTTACCGCATACATTTAAAACAAATAGAAAATATTGTTTTACTCAATGCATAATTAAACTCTGGAATCTGTTACTGAAGGATGTGGTAAAAGCTGTTAGTGTAGCTGGGTTTAAAAAGATTTGGACAAGTTACTGAAAGAGGTTTTGTTCCCACCAGCAGAGATCCTCGTAGAGCCACCTCTTTGTCTTATTTAGTTCTGCCTCTCCCTCAGCTCTGGGCCTTTCCATCAATCCACCTTGGCTCCTTGCACTGGCCTACCTTGTTTTATCTTACTATTGTGTGGCCTTTATGGCCTCTTGCTCCGCCTTGTCCTGTGGCCTCCCTGACCTTCTAGCCCTGCCTTCTGGCCTCCTTGGCTTTCTTCCCTTGTCCTGTGGCCTCCATGGCCATCTTGCCCTGCCTTGTGGCCTACACACTTTCTAATATCTCTTGGTCCTGCTTTGTGCCCTATTTGAGCCCGCAGTCCATGCTTTCTTGTTTTGTCTTTTTTGTTCCTTCCTGTATTTTAGCTCCTGGTTATCTGTCTTTGTATGCTCCTGTGTCCTGTCCAGTCCTGTGTAGTCGACTCCTAAGGTTTGACCTGCTTGATCGTTCCTGTGGCCCCTACTCTCTGTGGGCCTTCTGGCCTAGCCCTTATCTCCCATTACTGCCTTGCCTTCAGGTCCAGGCCTTGTCTCCAGTTCCAGGCCCTGATTCCAGCCCAGGCCTGGTCTTCAGCTCCTGCCTTTTTCCAAATCCTGCCTGTCTCCAGTTCTAGCCTTGCCTTCCTCCAGTTCCTGGCCTGTCTGTCCTCCGTAGCCTGGGCTCAACCCATGAGGGAGGGGGTTGGTCAGGCAGAAGACCTTGTCCTGCTTTTTTCTGAAATCCTGCACCGCTCCTGCTGGGGCCTGCCTGACTGTGACAAGTTCATAATTCATTATTAAGGTGGACTTTGGGAAATCCACTTCTTATCCCCGTGATAAGCAGCGTGGAATCTATTGATCTTTTAGGATCCTGCTGGATTGGCCACTGTCAGAAACAGGATACTGGGCTTGATGGATCTTTGGTCTGACCCAGTATGGCAATTTCTTATGTTCTTATGTAATTATTACTCAAAGACAGTGATTATATTGCATTATTTTAACAAATTAAAGTCTTCAGAATTTTAAAATATTGTGTGCAAAATTTTCGTAGTCTTGATTTCCATGAGAAGAGTAGGTCTGGGTAAATCCTGGCCTGGATCAGCCTGTTCTGAAAAAAATGGAGCCAGTTGGCATCTCCACGAGTCGGTTCTAATTTTAACTCCGTGTCTGTCTCTCTGTGTGATCTTGGGATGTCAGTTTATGTCTCTGTGCCTCACTTTAACCATCTGTACTTGAATAATAATTACTGGAAATGGATTTATTGTAGCAAAATCAACAAGGCTGTGACAGGGCTCCCTCTCCTGTGAGCAGTTTAAATCATACCTTGTACCCCGAGAGCAGTGGTTAGATCTGACTGGTGCCACCTGCTGGTGGAAGAAGTCATGCACACTAAGTCCCTTAAAAAATACTAAAAATAGAGCAATCTAACCTAAGTATAAGCTAAAACCAGTAACAATGTGACTACAAATCAAAGAAGAAATCCAGTGCACAGGGAAAATTAAATATTGCGATTCAACCCATAAGCCAGGGGATGGATGCTGAGCAGAGCTCACTCTGCACTGCCCACAGGCTGGTGCCGGTGGACACTGCGACCCGCTGTTCTGCTCAGATGCAAGAGCCCAGCATTGCCTGGAACAGGACCCCAGAGCCAGAGGATGTCCCACTCCCATCCTTAAAGTGCCTCCTGATCCTGAAGATGGCCATCTTTTCAAGAGCCAAAGGAAGGATGACAAGGAGATCCACTGCCCTGTACGAAGAGGCCCCCCGGGTGTCAAAGCTAAAGAAGTTTATTTAATACTTAATGAATCACAAATCATACAGAGGTAAATCAATGCGATGAGGGAAGAAATGCAGCAGCAGAATCTTTAATACAACAAAAATGGGCTGCAGTCTGACTCATTGCAAAACGTGGAAAGCAGAGTTGCTTATCTGTATCAGGTTGTCTGGGGATAGCAGAATCTCAGTCCTCATACGTGGGTGACCTCAGATGGAGCCCGGCAAGGAACTTTTATTTGGGTTTCTAGTAAGTTTGAGAATGCCCTACTGAGCATGTGCAGCATGCCATGCTGTGTCCACGTGGGGGCCCCGTCAGTCTACAATTTAACATTTTGGAGAAGCCACCTCCAAGGAGAGGCAGGTGGGTATCGTGATGACCGACAACCAGCTGTCCTCCAAGAACGCCCACTACAGGGTAAGCAATTCTGCTTTCTCGGAGGATAGCAGGGTGTCAGTCCTCACACATGGGGAATCTCCAGCTACAGACTGCTCCAGATGAAAAAGGAGAAAACTTAAAATAGTGCCAGTGGGCCCCTTCCCGGGGTCTTCAGCCAGCAGGGAGGACGTCCCTGCCGGTGCCTGCAGCTATTCTTTCTTCCTATTTTTCTATTTTCTGTCTTTTTATAAGTGCAGGCCCTAAGAGGGATAGGGTTGGGTCCACAGAACAGACTGGCCAAACCTGCTGTCACATCGCTAGCCCATGTAAACAGTGTGATAGGAATGAGTGGAGAGAACTTCACATTACTGCTCTGCAAATCTCCTCCATGGACACCAATATTAGGTGGGCTACCGACACTGCCATACACCTCTGACACTACGAGCCTTGACATGGCCCACCTGATTCAGGCCTGTCTAGGCATAACAGAAGGAAAGGCAATCTGCTAGGCAGTTCAATATCTTATGTTTCGCAGTGGCAATAAAGTCTGCTCCAGCTAGAAGCCTAAGGCAGTCCAAACTCTGTAGCATTTGGTTCACCTTTGTGGACATGTGGCCTGGGAAATAATGTTGGAAGGAATGACTGGTTAAAGGCAGGAATATCGGATTGAGCACGCAGAACCAGCCTAATGTGAAAAACTTGGTATAAGGAGCATAAGTCACTAGGGCCCGGAGCTCACTAACTCTACAGGCCAAAGTGACCTCCAAAACTATGACCTTCAAGCTCACATGAGTCCTGACGCTCAAAGGGAGCTTTCATCAACCTAGGTCCCAAGACACGGTGGGAAGCTTCAAATGAAGCAAGCTCTGCATGAATCTGACAAATGAAGGCTGCATAGAGATGGGTTTACCGTCTACATGGTGGTGATAAGTGCACTAAGGTGAACTCTGAGTTGGTCTTCAAACCTGACTCTGAAAGATGTAGAAAGTAATCGAGCAGGAGAAAGACAAACATCCTCCACTTTGACCCCTTGGACTTCCTTGAGAAATCCTTTCTGGAAGCCAGAAGAAGATGAGACACATCCTTAGAAAGATTCAGAGGTCGTAGTTCTACCCTCTCAAAATCCGGGCTGGGAGGCCAGGGACCCAGTGCTGGAATGGTGCAACAGCAACTAATCATCAGGGATGAGGTTGGGGAATTCCACAGCCTGATTGGACACCCGATAGACATCTCCCAAAGGAGTGAGAACCAAATCTGCCTTGGCCAAAAGAGTGCTATGAGTATTACAGTTCCCTGGTCTCTTCTAAGTCTTCACCACAAGAGGAATTGGAGGATATGTATATAGCAGAAACCTAGCCTCAGTTTAGGGCAAAGCTTTCTGAGTGTTATTATTTGTAAGAGTTTTGGGTGGATCCCTGGACCTGTGGCAGATGACCCCGCCCACAGGGGGAATTCCCATGAGGGGCCACAGGTCAGGCTCAGCGTAGGAGACAGACACACACTAGTTCTTTTATTATACAGGATTGGTGAACCACCAGAGCTGGAGTAAAGGCAGGCCCTCGAGGAGCGAGTACCTGGTTCCAGGGAATAGCTCTGAGAGATAGAGATGGTAACTCACAGATGTTATAGACAGCTGTGTCTTCCTGGCAGAAGTGGAGTCCAGGAACATGGGCCCCCTCGAGGAGCGAGTACCGGTTCCAGACTGCGACCTGAAAGATAAGAAAGAGAGAGGCCCCTGAGGAGCGGGTACCCCAAATAGAGTAGGTCCAAAGGAGGCAGAGTTGCAAGGTACAGAGAGTGAATCCCATCTGTTAGGAAACCTTTGCTAACTCGATTAGCTAGCAATCGCGTAGGCCTTTTGTATCCTGGATGTATGACGTCATCACAGGGGGACGCCCCTGAGGTTCGCACCACCGAAGGTACTTGAAGCAGGGCCGCCTGGCGCGCGCGCCCTAAGGCAGCTGAACAGCATGGCGGGAGGTGGCGCCCAAGCTGGTCCGGGGACGCCGGAGAGGACGGCAGGCAGATGCCGTGGCAGCCAAACATCCGTCAACCACAGGAGGAGTCGCCAGAGAGGTAAGGAGGGTGGAGTGGAGACGTCGGGCAGCGACAGTTGTAACACTGAGATTAGTTTGCTTTGTCTCCCTCTCCTGGAACAGAAGAGCGTGTCTTTTTTTTGTTCTAAGGGGATGCATACAGGTCTATCATGGGTGGAATATCTAGTTTGCCACCCCCTAGTCCAGGGATCATTTATTTTATTTATTTATTTAGAGTTTTTCTATACCGGCATTCGCGATGGAAATCGCATCATGCCGGTTTACAATTTAACAAGGTGTGACAACGGGAAATATAATAAGAACATAAACAGGTGCTGAACAAAAAAGTAGCAGTTACAATAAAACAGGGATAGTAATTTAACAAAGAGAACAAACTTGCCAATTAAGAGGTGATTGCAAAGTTATGGAATTGGCAAAGTTGTTGATTACCATGTTAAGAAAATAAGTCGTTTAAGGTGAATTACGGTTCAGTTGTAGTCTGGAAAGGCTTTCATAAATAACCACGTTTTGAGTCTTTTCCTAAATGTTGGAAGGCAGGGTTCCTGTCTCAGATCTGGAGGGATGGAGTTCCATAGTGTAGGTACCGCAGTGGAGAAAGCCCTGTCTCTGAAGGTTATGTGCTGAGAAGTTTTGGAGTGTGGTACCTGTAGAGATTCTCTGTAGGACTCTCTGATGGGTCTGGCGGAGGTGTGTTTTTTGAATGGGATTTGTAGGTCGAGCGGAGAGAGTTGATGGATAGCTTTGTAGGTAGTGGTAATGGACATATAAGATTCTATAGTGAACTGGCAGCCAGTGTAAGTCTTTGAGGATGGGCGAAATGTGGTCTCTTCTTCTAGTGTTTGTCAAAATTCTGGCCACCAAGTTTTGAACCAGCTGAAGGGGTTTAATGTGAGAAGACGGGAGACCTAATAGAATGGAGTTACAATAATCCAACTTAGAGAAGATTATTGATTACAGGACTGTTCTGTAGTCATGTGAGTGGAAAAGTGGTTTAATTCTTTTTAAGACGTGAAGTTTGTGAAAGCAGTCCTTGGTGGTTTGACTGATAAATGCTTTTAGGTTTAGCCGGTTATCAATGATAGCTCCTAGGTCTCTTACTTGTGATGTTTGAAAGCCGGTTGGTGGATTTGTGGAGAAGTCACTGTTTTCAGGGGAAATTAGAAGGAGTTTGCTTTTTGAAGAATTTAGAATTAGGTTTAGACTGGAGAGGAGGCTGTCAATTTTTAGACGACAATTTTCCCATAAATCAAGAGTTTTTGTGAAAGATTCTTTGATGGGGATGATGATCTGGACATCATCCGCGTATAAAAAGTGTTTGAGGTTCAGTTTGGTTAATAGTTGACAGAGGGGGAGAAGGTAAATGTTAAAGAGCGTGGGTGAGAGGGAGGAGCCCTGTGGAACTCCTAGCAAGGAGGGATAATGCTGAGATTCTTTGTTGTGTATTTTGACCTTGTAGCCTCTGTTCCCCAGGAATGATTTGAACCAGGCAAGTGCTGTGCTTGTTGTTCCAATGTTCGCTAGTTGATTTAGAAGGAGGGAGTGATTAACAGTGTTAAAGGTGGCCGAGAGGTCGAGTAGGATCAGTAAGTAGGCATGACCCTTATCGAGGCCCATGATGAGGTAATCTGTCAGGGATATGAGAAGTGATTCGGTACTTAAAGATTTTCGGAAGCCATATTGGGAAGGGAATAATATTTTGTGGTCTTCCAGGTAGTCTGATAATCTGGCGTTAACTAATTTTTCCATTACCTTAGCTATGAAAGGGAGGTTGGAGATTGGGCGAAAGTTGGTAGGATCTTTGGGATTTAAGTTGGTTTTTTTTTTAAGAGAGCTTTGATGGAGGCAGTTTTCAGGTCATCTGGATAGATTCCTTGGGCTAAAGAACAATTGATAATGTCTGTCAGAGCTTTGGAGATGGTATCTGGTATTAGCAGAAGTAGTTTGGATGGAATATGGTCAAATGGATGTGAGGACGGTTTCATTTTCTTCAATACTGATTGGGTCTCTGAAGTTGTGATGGGTTCAAATGATTGTAGGGAAATGTTTTTGACGGGATGGATATATGTGCTGGGTGGCGCTAAGGTATTAGACTTCAGCTGTGTTTGAAGGTTGGATATTTTATTACAAAAGAAAAGGGCCAACTCCTCTGCTTTTTCTTGCGCTTGGTTGAGTGGAATGTCAGGAGTGTGGGGTTCCAGGACCCGACTCAGCCTGTATGGAATGTGGGGTTCCAGGACCCGACTCAGCCTGTATGCCAGGACATTTTTCTTGCCTGCCAGATATGTGGCCCTGATGACCATTCCTTAAGAAATGGCCCAGTTCCACATCTGGCACAGGAAGTATGAACTTGTATCTTCCTGTTTGTTAATGTAAAACATCACCACCTGATTGTTCATCTGAACAAGAATTACTTTTTTGGCTAACTGATCTCTGAAAGCCTTCACAGCATGGTGAACTGCACTTAATTCTAGTAATTTTATCTGATGAAGCTTTTCCTGGAGCATCCAATAGCCTTGGGTACAAAACTCTTCTACATGGGTTTTCCACCCCAGGCTGGATGCATCCATGGTAAGGACAACTTAGACTGGAGGAATTTGGAAGGGTAAATCCCTGGCCAGATTGAAATAGATCAACCACTAGGACAGGGAGTCCTTCAGTCATTGAGTAATCTGGATGCTGTCTCGAAGATCCTGAGTGCGATGCGCTGTTGATGCCCTGAGGCCCAACAATCTCGACATGTCCCATGCTGATGCCTGCTGACTGAATTTAATCCTCTCCACTATAAATATCAATGTGATAATCCTCTGGAAAGTATCTCCAAGTAGGCTTGTTTTGCACATACCTATACAGGAATGAACCGTAAAACAGTGTATGTTGGGCGTGATCTCAGTCTCAACTTTTACTGCTAATGTCCTTCTTGTTGTGCCAAAGAGAACTGCCTTCTGGAGTTCATAAGGTATAATTTTTATAAGCAACTTGATATGAACGCATCCTGCGGGCCCTGAGGAGGGACGCGGAGGCGTGATCGTCTGCTCCTCGGAGAGAGTGAGCCCTTGGCCCATGGGGCGACTCAGGGAGGAGCCCCAAGGCACGCCCCCAAGGGAGGTGAGCGAGTGCAAGCATGGGCAGAGCAAGTACACCGGAGCTGGACGAACAGGGTCAGCCCCCCGCTGAGCTACATGCCCCAGTGAAATCAGAGACAGAGGGCTGGGAATGAAGAGACCAGGAACTGGAACAGGAGACTCCAGATCCTGGACACAAGAGAAGAGTCAGAGTACATAGCAAAGACGAGACTCTTGGAGACTTGGACAAGATGAGACTCTTGGACGAGACTTTTGGAGACTTGGATGAGATTCTTGGAGACTTGGATGAGATGAGACTCTTGGAGACTTGGATTGGACGAGACTCTTGGAGACTAGGAAGACACTGTCCCTCAGGGCGCCCTACACAGCCCGACGTGGACTGGTCACGGACAACCCTGTTCCGCTGCGCGCCCTACACAACCTGGAAGGCTGGTCACAGACCACGCGGAAAGCGGAACATGCACAGGAGTGAGAAGAGGATCCAGACAGCACTTGGGAGAAATCCAGCTGGAAGGAGACTCTACTCACTCGAAGATGGACACCGGATGAGATGGATTTACTCTCACGAAGGATGGCTGGAGATGGACTCCGCTGGATGACAAGGCTGCTTACGGATTCTTCAGGATAGTGATAAGGAATGAAGGACGGTACACAAGGGAATGGTACCTCCGAAAACAAGGACATCTGGACATCTGAACGAGTGGACATCTGGACGAGAGGACAAGTGGACATCTGGACAGGTGGACAAGCGGATGTCAGATGAGAGGACATCTGGACGAGAGGTCAGGAGGACATCAGGACGAGTGGATATCCAGACATCTGGATAGGCAGACATCGGACGAGAGAACATCTGGATGAGGGGACGTCTGGACATCTAGACACAGATGAGGAACTCCAGGGCTTCAGGAAGGGAAGCCGAGGACTGGAACATACTACACAGGAGATACAACGAGGGATGAGACCCAGGACATCGGACAAAGACATCAGGAACATGAAGAACAAGAAACGAGAAGTCATCTGGCCAGGAGCAGCAAGATAGACCACGATGGATCTCCACAGAGCTGGAGAAGTCCATGGAGCAGATGTAACTCCATTTGAAGGCCCTGAGGAACTGAAGCAGAGCCTTTATATAGGGCAGGATCAGGAAGAGCCCTGAAGACGTCATCTGATGAGGCTGAGGAATACTTCCTGTCTCTGGCCTTTTAAATAGAGAGGAGAGGCACGCGCCTGAGCCTAGAGGGACCCCGGAAGCTGAACGGAGCTGAGGCCTGCGGCGGCGTCCAGCCACATGAAGGAGGAGAGAGAAGGCTGGAGGCGGCTCCTGCCGCGAAGAGCCATGCAACAGCGGCAACCGCCGTGAAGGTGAAGACGCGACAGTGGCGGCTTGCGCCGCAGGAGGGGATCCCAGCAAGGACTTCTCTACAGGGGCGGAGTCGGCGGCGTATTATGAATTATAATGACCTGTTTGTCCAGTTCTCCCAGCTTCTCTTTTGCAATGCTATAGATATATCAGTTACTTCAATTAGATGATTTATATCTGAAGTCACATTAAAGAGGAAATTGATTTTTTCAGGAGATATCGGGGCAGTCCAAACAGAGTCCAAGATAATCAAGAGTTTCTCTAGGGTAACTTGATGAACAGTTCTCACCAGGCTTCTAATGCTGAGATCTGATGACACAAAGCCCTAAGCAGAGGCTTTCCGAGACTCCGCCAACTCCTGCCCGAGCTCCAAAACCTCCTTGCATAGAATGGCAAGCTGATGCACCTCTTGCTTAGAGTCTCACAATAGCAAGAGACGAGGCCTCCCCAGAAGCCGCCGAAATCAACAAGGCACCACTCTGGCCAATCAATGGCAAGTCCTCTTCCGGTGAAACTACCCGTTGCGGTGGAGAGGGGATTATTGGCACTCTGAGGATGAGAGATACTTCATTGTCCAGTGATGTCGCCGCTCACTCACTGCGTTCACCGCAATGGAACCGGCTCCCAAAAGTCTCGCAAGAAACAGAGATGAGGAACCCAATAATCTTCTGCTAAACAAAGTCAGTCTAGGGAGAAGCTGGGGAACACTCCCTGATCTTACCCTTCCTTTTACTGTGAAACATTTACAATTAAAGCAGAAGGAAAGCTGCAAACCCTTCTCTCAGAACACAACCATCTTGGCCCCCAGTCCCCTTTTTTTCTAAAAAGGGAATCAGTAGACTCAGAAAAACCATCTTGAACTTCCCCTTAGATCTAGGATGGGATGGAGTTCTCCTGTTTTCTTTGGGATCAGGAAACACCTGCCCTCTTTCCCTGGTGGAACAGCTCGACCACATTGGTCTCTAAGATGGAGGAGAGCTCCTTTTGCAGCAGCTCCTGATGTCGAGGTATCCCCAGTTGGGATTTCTGACAGGTGGAGTCTATACCCTTTTTTTATTATGCTGAGTACACAAGTGTCCAAGTTACATTGAGACAAAGATTTATGTAAAACCTCATAGGTTTTAATAAAGGTTCTCTGGCATGGGTACTGGGATCTGGGCTATGTTCTCTATAATCCAGTCAAAGTCCCGAGGTGGGGGGGGGGGGGGGTTGGTTGTGGCTTAGGGCCCCTCTGTTGCCTAGGATGAGCACTAGAACCCTACTGCTGATGGGATTGGGGGGAGGGAAGAGAAAAATGTCTCTTCAGCTGATACAAATTTTCCTCAGTACCCCGCCCAGGTACCTCCTAGCAGAGGAGTGTGGATCTGAAGTGACAGCGGAGAGTTGTGTCATGCCATGCTCTTTCATCTGAGCCATGGCATCTTTGACCTTATCTCCGAAAAGCTTCCCTCTACTGCAGGGCACCTCCTTCCTGAACATCTGGTCAGAAGTCTGAAACCCTTAGCCAGACAAGTTTGCAGACACCAATTCCCACTGCTGAGACTTTCCATGCTATCTCAAAAACATCAAAGGTCGACCCGACCATGTGTTTTCCATATTCCACACTCTTGTCCCCTAGTGACTTGAAGTCATTACAATGCTTCTGAGGAAGTCGCTCTGCCTCTTTTAGCTTCTTCAGGATGTCCCACATATACTGGTCTGCAGGTAACAAGCAAACACTTTCCTCCTTTCTGTGTGAGTGGTTCTAGTTTATCTCGCTGGATAATGTCAGATCTTCACCTTTTGTGGCTCACCGGTGCATAACTCATGAGTCAACCCTTTCTGCTACCATTTTTAGTATCTACATTACCTCAATATGTTGGGAGCTGGCCACTCTAGGAGTGAGTTATCAACCCTAGGCTGACGATATCTGTTTTTTATCTCCCAATTAACTCATCTGTAAAAGAAGCATTGACAAAAATTTCCATCTGTCTCTCAGTGGTTAACAATTGGCAATCCAACAACAAGCTAGTTCTAAGTTTAAAGACGAAGAAAATCATCTTGCTAGCCTGCGTTCCAGTCTCTAAAATGTTAGCTGTATTGACATTCAGTGGTTTATAAATTCCTATTGTTTCTTTGGTATGTAGCTTGGGCATCCAACTGGATTCCCCTTTATCCTTATGCCCCCACATCAAAAGCATTGTGAAAGCTTCTTTCTTTAAGCTTTGGCTTTAACATCATGTTAAAGCATTCTTGCATGATAGTGGTTTTAGAGCCATTATTCAAGGATATGTAATATCGCCTGTGGATTATTGCAATGCATCAAATCTGGGTCTCCCCCAAACTACCGTTAGGCCTCTCAAATTGCTCAAACCGCTGCGGCACGCTTGCTTTCCAGATCACTATTCCTATACTTCATAGGCTGCAGTACCTGCCCACTGGATATCCGGCTAGCTAACTGGAAAAGTGGCTTATCCGGCTGAGTAGCGCTGTGATCAACATCAGTTGGTTGATGTTGATCACAGCGTTTATAACAGATACTAAGTTTATAACAGATACTAAGCCTTCACTAAACTCTTACTTGCAAGCATTCATCTCACTTGGACCTAGTTTATTTATTTAAAATTATTTCTATACCACATGTGTAACTATTAGTTTACCATCTAGGCACTGAACAGCTGACACAATTTGCCGGTTTTAAACGATGTTCTGTTAGTCAGCCATCACGATAAGCTGCCTTTTATATATCAGCTATGTTTGTTTTTACTTTGTGTGGTGATGTTACTGATGCCCAGAGCCAATGATTTAAATACATACAGGGAAGAAAATAAAGACCATAGGGCCCTGCGATGAACAGTTCTGCGGGACTGAACACACAGTAGGAGAGAGAGAATCCATAACCTGCAGGCCCTTGCATGCTGTGAGTGCCTAGTAGGGCCTTCTCAAAGTGTTTAGAAACTTTTTTTAATCTTATATTTATTGAATTTCCAAAACATAAGTACAAGAATTCTCTTGATAAGAAAAGTACTACATAACAATAATCTTACAAAACCTTAAAGGAAAAGTACAAAAGTCTACAATCAGTGGGGTCAGGGCAAGACAGAAAGCCAGGAAATCCATAACCAGAAAAAAAGTCGACACCCTTTCAAAGACAGCTGGCTTCCCAGCTGCGAGCCCTCATAGATGTTAGCGGTCAAAAAGGAAGAAAACAGTGGGTGACGCTCGAACTGCTGATTATAGGCGAGATGCCTAGATGCTTTATTTTGACAACCTCGATTACTTGGCGTCCAGGACGCTGTATTCTGTGGTCAACCCACACGACAATGAAAATCTGGTCAGCCTGGAAAACAAAATTAGTTGGTGATTTCTCTTATTTTTATCAGCAGGCTTCCAAGCATCAGCCTTTCAAGCTTGCCAGTGTGCTGGGACCACTAATATTGGGCATTTGTTTAGACAAGGTGACCTCCTCTCTATAGAACTGCTTAAACAACTCTACTCTCTTGAGAATGTTAATGTTTTGGCTTATGCCCAGATCACAAGCAAATTTTGCAAGCAAGCAGATCATTATTTGAAAACTTTTGCTCGCAAGTGGATTCTATTTCTGGAACAATTTAAAAAAAATGTATAGTTTATTGGTTAATTTGGAACAGCCATTCTTTAGTCAAATTGCTAAATGGGAAAAAGATTTGGGGCTGACCCTTGACCCTAAGATTCAAAGAATCATATTTCCAAATGCTAGCAAATGTTCTATTTCTCCTCGCTTACAAGAAAAGTGCTTTAAGTTCTTGCACCGCTGGCACCTTACGCCAGAGAAGATGCATAAAATTTATTCTCATGAAAGTCATCTTTGCTGGAGAAATTGCGGCCTTGTTGGTACGTTTATTCATATCTGGTGACAATGCCCCCAGATTACCCATTTTGGCATACGGTAACTGGAGTGGTTTGGGAAACTTATAGGGGTGACCTTGCAACCGACTGCGGGTGAGATCCTACTTAAAACTCCCATTGCAGGGCTGAATAATTATCAGCAGAAACAAGGCATGTAAGTTTTTATTGCAGCCCGCTGTGCTATTGCTTTACACTGGACAAAGGAAACAGCCCCCAGTCTTTAATGAAGTCCTTGAACAAATTTATGAATATCACCGATTAGCGTATTTAACAGCTGCGAAATATATAATCGAATGGCTTCTTTCCATAAAATTTGGAAGCCCCTCTCAACTTAACCATTTCAAGGTGCTAGGGGCATAAAGAGGCTCTTGAATTTGATTCGGTAAATATTGATCTCCAGTTGTTACAAATCTTGTGAGAGTCATACAAGTCATATCTATTCCTCGATATATCAATTGAGTGTCGAAGTCTCTTTACCCATGTTCTTTCCCAATGGCTTTCATCTAAGTAGGATATTCTGTCATTGCTAAGCCAATACCTTGGTTAAGAGGGGGTGGGAGGTTGTATCGGGGTTAGTGCTTGTTGGTTTATCAGGTTTCTAGATGCTATTTATGTCATGTAAACTCTGTTATTATCCAAGCACGGTTATATCCTTTTAAAAACAAACTTTTAGTTACAAAGACAGCTGCCTGATGCTAACCGAGGGTCAGGCTCCAGGCACGGGAGCTTCAGCTGGGGTAGTCCCTAGATTATCGGACTCCAAAGTTTTAGCATTTAGGAAGACGCAAAGTTGACCGTACTCAAGAAAACATATTTTCTATTATAATATCTAATCAAATATGTTGCAGGATATTTGAGGAAAAGCATTGCACCCAGTTGTAAAGCTCTAGGTCTTAACAGTAAAAATTGTTTGTTTCTTCTCTGTAAATCACCTTTAACCAATAAAAATGCTAAGAAAATGAGCAAGGTAAGGCTTATCATAATCTAACAAACTAGATTCAATTAAAACAAATTCAAAACTTCCCCTCAACAACTCTGCTAAAAAGTACCAGTTGTGCCTTGGTCTTGAGAGCCAGAGCCGTGTGAATAAATATAACCATAGAGTGAATAGACTTCCTTTGATCAATTGCCCAATATCTCCAACTCTGGGTCCCATTTTGTTTATTTCACAATAACTTTCTAAAATAGCTAAGAGGAAACCAACCAAGTAGTTAGGAGAGAACTGCCTTATTATAACCCCAACTGATTTTGTCACCCCCCTCCTCACCCCCATCCCTTCAATCTCCGCCTCATCCCCTGTTTCTCATCTCCACTCCTCCCAAACTGATCCCATCTTGCCCCCCAGCTCCTCTCTTACTTTTCCCGGTCCATCTTCTTTCGTGCCCCTCTCTCACCCTCCACAGAAAATCCCTTTCCAGCTGATCCAAGCCTGAAACCTCGCCTGCATCTCATCCTTCCAGCAGCCAGGGTCAGCGGTAACTAGGGATGGGAATCGTTTTTATAACCAATTGAAATATCGTAGGATATTTCAAAATTCGTTATATATCGATTAAAAAGCAAAACGAAAAATTTTTCCCCTGAATTTTCATAAAAATCTTTTTTCGGGTTACTGCATTCTACCATTTATTTTTGTTACTTTTTGTTAGTGCGTGCTAACCCCTGTTAGAGCGCACTAAACCCAAACCCGATTTTTCACTAAAAAAAAAATGCCGGTCCGCGGGCAAAACGAGATTTTCCCGTGGCCAGACAAATCCGAAAGCGCAAACGATCGGGCACCGGATTCACATCCCTAGCGGTAACACCTTCCTTTGGACCCTAACCCGAAAGGTGGATGACAACTGGTTGGAAAAGAGGGCAGGCTGCTGAGGGGGCCATGTTTTTCTCTGGGGTAGATTCAGTAGTGGGAGAAGAGAGAGGAGCAGGGGCCGAAGCTCCTTCAGCTCTCCCCTCCCTTCACGGCTGTTCTGCAAGCGGTGCCAGCATTACTGATGAGTCAGCACCGGGCCTGTGAGCCTGTGTCACCTCACAGGCCCTGCTCCTTCTCCTGCAGGGCTTCCTGTTACCACAGGAACTCATGGGGAAGGTGAGAGAGGGGCAAGAAAGAAGACTGACTGGGAAAAGTAAGAGGGAGGACCACTGCAGGGCCTGTGTGTGCAGCTGGCTCACAGACCCCATGCATGCAGACTTCCACCTCTAATGCTGCTGCTGGCGCCTGACGAGCACTGCCATTCCAGGCACTTATGACCCCAGCTGATCCCCTCTCTCAGGCTCCTTCCCGAGCCCCAGCATTTCAGCTAATCCTGCTCCTTCTCATGCAGGGCTTCCTGTTACCACAGGAACTCATACGAGGGAGGACCACTGCAGGGCCTGTGTGTGCAGCTGGCTCACAGACCCCATGCATGCAGACTTCCACCTCTAATGCTGCTGCTGGCGCCTGACGAGCACTGCCATTCCAGGCACTTATGACCCCAGCTGATCCCCTCTCTCAGTCTCCTTCCCGAGCCCCAGCATTTCAGCTAATCCTGCTCCTTCTCATGCAGGGCTTCCTGTTACCACAGGAACTCATACGAGGGAGGACCACTGCAGGGCCTGTGTGTGCAGCTGGCTCACAGACCCCATGCATGCAGACTTCCACCTCTAATGCTGCTGCTGGCGCCTGACGAGCACTGCCATTCCAGGCACTTATGACCCCAGCTAATCCCCTCTCTCAGGCTCCTTCCCGAGCCCCAGCATTTCAGCTAATCCTGCTCCTTCTCATGCAGGGCTTCCTGTTACCACAGGAACTCATACGAGGGAGGACCACTGCAGCGCCTGTGTGTGCAGCTGGCTCACAGACCCCATGCATGCAGACTTCCACCTCTAATGCTGCTGCTGGCGCCTGACGAGCACTGCCATTCCAGGCACTTATGACCCCAGCTGATCCCCTCTCTCAGGCTCCTTCCCGAGCCCCAGCATTTCAGCTAATCCTGCTCCTTCTCCTGCAGGCTTCCTGTTACCACAGGAACTCATACGAGGGAGGACCACTGCAGGGCCTGTGTGTGCAGCTGGCTCACAGACCCCATGCATGCAGACTTCCACCTCTAATGCTGCTGCTGGCGCCTGACGAGCACTGCCATTCCAGGCACTTATGACCCCAGCTGAAAGGTTTGTGACCCCATTTGGGGTCTTCACTTCAGTTTGGGGGGCTCTGTCCCAGAGGGAACGGCAGGCAGTGCCACTGATAGACAGAGAAGAACCACAGGGCCATATCTGCAGGGAGTATCTCTCAGGCTAGTCAGAAAACTAAAAGTGGGTCTCAGTCCTGGAGTAGTGGGAGAGGAGGTAACCCGGAGGTGCCCTGGCAAAGCAGGAGGTGCTGCCGGGAAGACTGAGGTGCACTTGCCTAGCTTGAGCATTAAAATGAACCTCATCATAAACGTCTCCCCCTGACAAAGCTCTCAAAGCTCGGCTTGGCTCGCTTTTCACAGAAACCTCAGCATCTGCTGGATAAATGTTTAGGTCGAGGTTTCTGTGCTCTTTCCCTTTCTCCACTGATAAATATATCTCTTCCATCCCCGCCAAGATTTCTGTCCCTGACACTGCCTGATCTTGTCTCCAGCACAGTCCAAGAGCTCAGGAACCCAGACAATGGGACAAAAAGGATAATTTTATTGAGATAACACAAATGCACTGTATCTCATCTTGAACTGCAGATGTAACAGCAGAAGGATCCTAGGAGTTCAGTACTGAGCAGGGATCCCGTGCTCTCTCTCTGTGAGTGCAGTCAGTGCAGGGTAAGAGCCGGGCAGGGATCCCGTGCTCTCTCTCTGTGAGTGCAGTCAGTGCAGGGTAAGAGCCGGGCAGGGATCCCGTGCTCTCTCTCTGTGAGTGCAGTCAGTGCAGGGTAAGAGCTGGGCAGGGATCCCGTGCTCTCTCTCTGTGAGTGCAGTCAGGGCAGGGTAAGAGCTGGGCAGGGATCCCGTGCTCTCTCTCTGTGAGTGCAGTCAGGGCAGGGTAAGAGCTGGGCAGGGATCCCGTGCTCTCTGTCTGTGAGTGCAGTCAGGGCAGGGTAAGAGCCGGGCAGGGATCCCGTGCTCTCTCTCTGTGAGTGCAGTCAGGGCAGGGTAAGAGCCGGGCAGGGATCCCGTGCTCTCTCTCTGTGAGTGCAGTCAGGGCAGGGTAAGAGCTGGGCAGGGATCCCGTGCTCTCTCTCTGTGAGTGCAGTCAGTGCCGGGTAAGAGCTGGGCAGGGATCCCGTGCTCTCTGTCTGTGAGTGCAGTCAGGGCAGGGTAAGAGCCGGGCAGGGATCCCGTGCTCTCTGTCTGTGAGTGCAGTCAGTGCAGGGTAAGAGCTGGGCAGGGATCCCGTGCTCTCTCTCTGTGAGTGCAGTCAGTGCAGGGTAAGAGCTGGGCAGGGATCCCGTGCTCTCTGTCTGTGAGTGCAGTCAGTGCAGGGTAAGAGCTGGGCAGGGATCCCGTGCTCTCTCTCTGTGAGTGCAGTCAGGGCAGGGTAAGAGCCGGGCAGGGATCCCGTGCTCTCTGTCTGTGAGTGCAGTCAGTGCAGGGTAAGAGCCGGGCAGGGATCCCGTGCTCTCTCTGTGAGTGCAGTCAGGGCAGGGTAAGAGCCGGGCAGGGATCCCGTGCTCTCTCTGTGAGTGCAGTCAGGGCAGGGTAAGAGCCGGGCAGGGATCCCGTGCTCTCTCTCTGTGAGTGCAGTCAGTGCAGGGTAAGAGCTGGGCAGGGATCCCCTGCTCTCTCTCTGTGAGTGCAGTCAGTGCAGGGTAAGAGCTGGGCAGGGATCCCCTGCTCTCTCTCTGTGAGTGCAGTCAGGGCAGGGTAAGAGCTGGGCAGGGATCCCGTGCTCTCTGTCTGTGAGTGCAGTCAGTGCAGGGTAAGAGCCGGGCAGGGATCCCGTGCTCTCTCTCTGTGAGTGCAGTCAGTGCAGGGTAAGAGCTGGGCAGGGATCCCGTGCTCTCTCTCTGTGAGTGCAGTCAGTGCAGGGTAAGAGCTGGGCAGGGATCCCGTGCTCTCTCTCTGTGAGTGCAGTCAGTGCAGGGTAAGAGCTGGGCAGGGATCCCGTGCTCTCTGTCTGTGAGTGCAGTCAGTGCAGGGTAAGAGCTGGGCAGGGATCCCGTGCTCTCTCTGTGAGTGCAGTCAGGGCAGGGTAAGAGCTGGGCAGGGATCCCCTGCTCTCTCTCTGTGAGTGCAGTCAGGGCAGGGTAAGAGCTGGGCAGGGATCCCGTGCTCTCTCTGTGAGTGCAGTCAGGGCAGGGTAAGAGCTGGGCAGGGATCCCCTGCTCTCTCTCTGTGAGTGCAGTCAGGGCAGGGTAAGAGCTGGGCAGGGATCCCCTGCTCTCTCTCTGTGAGTGCAGTCAGTGCAGGGTAAGAGCCGGGCAGGGATCCCGTGCTCTCTCTGTGAGTGCAGTCAGTGCAGGGTAAGAGCCGGGCAGGGATCCCGTGCTCTCTCTCTGTGAGTGCAGTCAGGGCAGGGTAAGAGCTGGGCAGGGATCCCGTGCTCTCTGTCTGTGAGTGCAGTCAGTGCAGGGTAAGAGCCGGGCAGGGATCCGTGCTCTCTCTCTGTGAGTGCAGTCAGGGCAGGGTAAGAGCCGGGCAGGGATCCCGTGCTCTCTGTCTGTGAGTGCAGTCAGTGCAGGGTAAGAGCTGGGCAGGGATCCCGTGCTCTCTGTCTGTGAGTGCAGTCAGTGCAGGGTAAGAGCTGGGCAGGGATCCCGTGCTCTCTCTCTGTGAGTGCAGTCAGTGCAGGGTAAGAGCCGGGCAGGGATCCCGTGCTCTCTGTCTGTGAGTGCAGTCAGTGCAGGGTAAGAGCCGGGCAGGGATCCCGTGCTCTCTCTCTGTGAGTGCAGTCAGGGCAGGGTAAGAGCCGGGCAGGGATCCCGTGCTCTCTCTCTGTGAGTGCAGTCAGTGCAGGGTAAGAGCTGGGCAGGGATCCCGTGCTCTCTGTCTGTGAGTGCAGTCAGTGCAGGGTAAGAGCTGGGCAGGGATCCCGTGCTCTCTGTCTGTGAGTGCAGTCAGGGCAGGGTAAGAGCCGGGCAGGGATCCCGTGCTCTCTGTCTGTGAGTGCAGTCAGTGCAGGGTAAGAGCCGGGCAGGGATCCCGTGCTCTCTCTCTGTGAGTGCAGTCAGGGGCAGGGTAAGAGCTGGGCAGGGATCCCGTGCTCTCTGTCTGTGAGTGCAGTCAGTGCAGGGTAAGAGCTGGGCAGGGATCCCGTGCTCTCTCTCTGTGAGTGCAGTCAGTGCAGGGTAAGAGCCGGGCAGGGATCCCGTGCTCTCTGTCTGTGAGTGCAGTCAGTGCAGGGTAAGAGCTGGGCAGGGATCCCGTGCTCTCTCTCTGTGAGTGCAGTCAGTGCAGGGTAAGAGCTGGGCAGGGATCCCGTGCTCTCTCTCTGTGAGTGCAGTCAGGGCAGGGTAAGAGCCGGGCAGGGATCCCGTGCTCTCTCTCTGTGAGTGCAGTCAGGGCAGGGTAAGAGCTGGGCAGGGATCCCGTGCTCTCTGTCTGTGAGTGCAGTCAGTGCAGGGTAAGAGCTGGGCAGGGCTCCCGTGCTCTCTCTGTGAGTGCAGTCAGGGCAGGGTAAGAGCCGGGCAGGGATCCCGTGCTCTCTGTCTGTGAGTGCAGTCAGTGCAGGGTAAGAGCCGGGCAGGGATCCCGTGCTCTCTCTCTGTGAGTGCAGTCAGTGCAGGGTAAGAGCCGGGCAGGGATCCCGTGCTCTCTCTCTGTGAGTGCAGTCAGTGCAGGGTAAGAGCCGGGCAGGGATCCCGTGCTCTCTCTCTGTGAGTGCAGTCAGTGCAGGGTAAGAGCTGGGCAGGGATCCCGTGCTCTCTGTCTGTGAGTGCAGTCAGGGCAGGGTAAGAGCTGGGCAGGGATCCCGTGCTCTCTCTCTGTGAGTGCAGTCAGTGCAGGGTAAGAGCTGGGCAGGGATCCCGTGCTCTCTCTCTGTGAGTGCAGTCAGTGCAGGGTAAGAGCCGGGCAGGGATCCCGTGCTCTCTGTCTGTGAGTGCAGTCAGTGCAGGGTAAGAGCCGGGCAGGGATCCCGTGCTCTCTCTCTGTGAGTGCAGTCAGTGCAGGGTAAGAGCTGGGCAGGGATCCCGTGCTCTCTCTCTGTGAGTGCAGTCAGTGCAGGGTAAGAGCCGGGCAGGGATCCCGTGCTCTCTCTCTGTGAGTGCAGTCAGTGCAGGGTAAGAGCTGGGCAGGGATCCCGTGCTCTCTCTCTGTGAGTGCAGTCAGTGCAGGGTAAGAGCCGGGCAGGGATCCCGTGCTCTCTCTCTGTGAGTGCAGTCAGGGCAGGGTAAGAGCTGGGCAGGGATCCCGTGCTCTCTGTCTGTGAGTGCAGTCAGTGCAGGGTAAGAGCTGGGCAGGGATCCCGTGCTCTCTCTCTGTGAGTGCAGTCAGTGCAGGGTAAGAGCCGGGCAGGGATCCCGTGCTCTCTGTCTGTGAGTGCAGTCAGTGCAGGGTAAGAGCTGGGCAGGGATCCCGTGCTCTCTCTCTGTGAGTGCAGTCAGTGCAGGGTAAGAGCTGGGCAGGGATCCCGTGCTCTCTGTCTGTGAGTGCAGTCAGTGCAGGGTAAGAGCCGGGCAGGGATCCCGTGCTCTCTGTCTGTGAGTGCAGTCAGTGCAGGGTAAGAGCTGGGCAGGGATCCCGTGCTCTCTCTCTGTGAGTGCAGTCAGTGCAGGGTAAGAGCTGGGCAGGGATCCCGTGCTCTCTCTGTGAGTGCAGTCAGGGCAGGGTAAGAGCTGGGCAGGGATCCCGTGCTCTCTCTCTGTGAGTGCAGTCAGTGCAGGGTAAGAGCTGGGCAGGGATCCCGTGCTCTCTCTCTGTGAGTGCAGTCAGTGCAGGGTTGGAGCTGGGCAGGGATCCCGTGCTCTCTGTCTGTGAGTGCAGTCAGTGCAGGGTAAGAGCTGGGCAGGGATCCCGTGCTCTCTCTCTGTGAGTGCAGTCAGTGCAGGGTAAGAGCTGGGCAGGGATCCCGTGCTCTCTCTCTGTGAGTGCAGTCAGGGCAGGGTAAGAGCCGGGCAGGGATCCCGTGCTCTCTCTCTGTGAGTGCAGTCAGGGCAGGGTAAGAGCTGGGCAGGGATCCCGTGCTCTCTGTCTGTGAGTGCAGTCAGGGCAGGGTAAGAGCCGGGCAGGGATCCCGTGCTCTCTCTGTGAGTGCAGTCAGGGCAGGGTAAGAGCCGGGCAGGGATCCCGTGCTCTCTGTCTGTGAGTGCAGTCAGTGCAGGGTAAGAGCCGGGCAGGGATCCCGTGCTCTCTGTCTGTGAGTGCAGTCAGTGCAGGGTAAGAGCTGGGCAGGGATCCCGTGCTCTCTCTCTGTGAGTGCAGTCAGTGCAGGGTAAGAGCTGGGCAGGGATCCCGTGCTCTCTGTCTGTGAGTGCAGTCAGTGCAGGGTAAGAGCCGGGCAGGGATCCCGTGCTCTCTGTCTGTGAGTGCAGTCAGTGCAGGGTAAGAGCTGGGCAGGGATCCCGTGCTCTCTCTCTGTGAGTGCAGTCAGTGCAGGGTAAGAGCTGGGCAGGGATCCCGTGCTCTCTCTCTGTGAGTGCAGTCAGTGCAGGGTAAGAGCCGGGCAGGGATCCCGTGCTCTCTCTCTGTGAGTGCAGTCAGGGCAGGGTAAGAGCTGGGCAGGGATCCCGTGCTCTCTGTCTGTGAGTGCAGTAAGAGCTGGGCAGGGATCCCGTGCTCTCTCTCTGTGAGTGCAGTCAGGGCAGGGTAAGAGCCGGGCAGGGATCCCGTGCTCTCTGTCTGTGAGTGCAGTCAGTGCAGGGTAAGAGCTGGGCAGGGATCCCGTGCTCTCTCTCTGTGAGTGCAGTCAGTGCAGGGTAAGAGCTGGGCAGGGATCCCGTGCTCTCTGTCTGTGAGTGCAGTCAGTGCAGCGTAAGAGCTGGGCAGGGATCCCGTGCTCTCTGTCTGTGAGTGCAGTCAGGGCAGGGTAAGAGCTGGGCAGGGATCCCGTGCTCTCTGTCTGTGAGTGCAGTCAGTGCAGGGTAAGAGCCGGGCAGGGATCCCGTGCTCTCTCTCTGTGAGTGCAGTCAGTGCAGGGTAAGAGCTGGGCAGGGATCCCGTGCTCTCTCTCTGTGAGTGCAGTCAGGGCAGGGTAAGAGCCGGGCAGGGATCCCGTGCTCTCTCTCTGTGAGTGCAGTCAGGGCAGGGTAAGAGCTGGGCAGGGATCCCGTGCTCTCTGTCTGTGAGTGCAGTCAGGGCAGGGTAAGAGCCGGGCAGGGATCCCGTGCTCTCTCTCTGTGAGTGCAGTCAGGGCAGGGTAAGAGCTGGGCAGGGATCCCGTGCTCTCTCTCTGTGAGTGCAGTCAGTGCAGGGTAAGAGCTGGGCAGGGATCCCGTGCTCTCTGTCTGTGAGTGCAGTCAGGGGCAGGGTAAGAGGCCGGGCAGGGATCCCGTGCTCTCTCTCTGTGAGTGCAGTCAGGGCAGGGTAAGAGCCGGGCAGGGATCCCGTGCTCTCTCTCTGTGAGTGCAGTCAGGGCAGGGTAAGAGCTGGGCAGGGATCCCGTGCTCTCTCTCTGTGAGTGCAGTCAGTGCCGGGTAAGAGCTGGGCAGGGATCCCGTGCTCTCTGTCTGTGAGTGCAGTCAGGGCAGGGTAAGAGCCGGGCAGGGATCCCGTGCTCTCTGTCTGTGAGTGCAGTCAGGGCAGGGTAAGAGCTGGGCAGGGATCCCGTGCTCTCTGTCTGTGAGTGCAGTCAGTGCAGGGTAAGAGCCGGGCAGGGATCCCGTGCTCTCTTTCTGTGAGTGCAGTCAGTGCAGGGTAAGAGCTGGGCAGGGATCCCGTGCTCTCTGTCTGTGAGTGCAGTCAGTGCAGGGTAAGAGCCGGGCAGGGATCCCGTGCTCTCTCTCTGTGAGTGCAGTCAGTGCAGGGTAAGAGCTGGGCAGGGATCCCGTGCTCTCTCTCTGTGAGTGCAGTCAGTGCAGGGTAAGAGCTGGGGCAGGGATCCCGTGCTCTCTCTCTGTGAGTGCAGTCAGTGCAGGGTAAGAGCTGGGCAGGGATCCCGTGCTCTCTCTCTGTGAGTGCAGTCAGTGCAGGTAAGAGCTGGGCAGGGATCCCGTGCTCTCTCTCTGTGAGTGCAGTCAGTGCAGGGTAAGAGCTGGGCAGGGATCCCGTGCTCTCTGTCTGTGAGTGCAGTCAGTGCAGGGTAAGAGCCGGGCAGGGATCCCGTGCTCTCTGTCTGTGAGTGCAGTCAGTGCAGGGTAAGAGCTGGGCAGGGATCCCGTGCTCTCTGTCTGTGAGTGCAGTCAGTGCAGGGTAAGAGCTGGGCAGGGATCCCGTGCTCTCTCTCTGTGAGTGCAGTCAGTGCAGGGTAAGAGCTGGGCAGGGATCCCGTGCTCTCTGTCTGTGAGTGCAGTCAGTGCAGGGTAAGAGCTGGGCAGGGATCCCGTGCTCTCTGTCTGTGAGTGCAGTCAGTGCAGGGTAAGAGCTGGGCAGGGATCCCGTGCTCTCTGTCTGTGAGTGCAGTCAGTGCAGGGTAAGAGCCGGGCAGGGATCCCGTGCTCTCTCTGTGAGTGCAGTCAGGGCAGGGTAAGAGCCGGGCAGGGATCCCGTGCTCTCTCTGTGAGTGCAGTCAGGGCAGGGTAAGAGCTGGGCAGGGATCCCCTGCTCTCTCTCTGTGAGTGCAGTCAGGGCAGGGTAAGAGCCGGGCAGGGATCCCGTGCTCTCTCTCTGTGAGTGCAGTCAGTGCAGGGTAAGAGCCGGGCAGGGATCCCGTGCTCTCTGTCTGTGAGTGCAGTCAGTGCAGGGTAAGAGCTGGGCAGGGATCCCGTGCTCTCTGTCTGTGAGTGCAGTCAGTGCAGGGTAAGAGCTGGGCAGGGATCCCGTGCTCTCTGTCTGTGAGTGCAGTCAGTGCAGGGTAAGAGCCGGGCAGGGATCCCGTGCTCTCTCTGTGAGTGCAGTCAGGGCAGGGTAAGAGCCGGGCAGGGATCCCGTGCTCTCTCTGTGAGTGCAGTCAGGGCAGGGTAAGAGCTGGGCAGGGATCCCCTGCTCTCTCTCTGTGAGTGCAGTCAGGGCAGGGTAAGAGCTGGGCAGGGATCCTGTGCTCTCTGTCTGTGAGTGCAGTCAGGGCAGGGTAAGAGCTGGGGCAGGGATCCCGTGCTCTCTCCCTGTGAGTGCAGTCAGTGCAGGGTAAGAGCTGGGCAGGGATCCCCTGCTCTCTCTCTGTGAGTGCAGTCAGGGCAGGGTAAGAGCTGGGCAGGGATCCCGTGCTCTCTCTCTGTGAGTGCAGTCAGTGCAGGGTAAGAGCTGGGCAGGGATCCCCTGCTCTCTCTCTGTGAGTGCAGTCAGGGCAGGGTAAGAGCTGGGCAGGGATCCCGTGCTCTCTCTCTGTGAGTGCAGTCAGGGCAGGGTAAGAGCTGGGCAGGGATCCCCTGCTCTCTCTCTGTGAGTGCAGTCAGGGCAGGGTAAGAGCTGGGCAGGGATCCCGTGCTCTCTTTCTGTGAGTGCAGTCAGTGCAGGGTAAGAGCTGGGCAGGGATCCCGTGCTCTCTCTCTGTGAGTGCAGTCAGTGCAGGGTAAGAGCCGGGCAGGGATCCCGTGCTCTCTGTCTGTGAGTGCAGTCAGTGCAGGGTAAGAGCTGGGCAGGGATCCCGTGCTCTCTCTCTGTGAGTGCAGTCAGTGCAGGGTAAGAGCCGGGCAGGGATCCCGTGCTCTCTCTCTGTGAGTGCAGTCAGTGCAGGGTAAGAGCTGGGCAGGGATCCCGTGCTCTCTGTCTGTGAGTGCAGTCAGTGCAGGGTAAGAGCCGGGCAGGGATCCCGTGCTCTCTGTCTGTGAGTGCAGTCAGTGCAGGGTAAGAGCCGGGCAGGGATCCCGTGCTCTCTCTCTGTGAGTGCAGTCAGTGCAGGGTAAGAGCTGGGCAGGGATCCCGTGCTCTCTCTCTCTGTGAGTGCAGTCAGTGCAGGGTAAGAGCTGGGCAGGGATCCCGTGCTCTCTGTCTGTGAGTGCAGTCAGTGCAGGGTAAGAGCTGGGCATGGATCCCGTGCTCTCTCTCTGTGAGTGCAGTCAGTGCAGGGTAAGAGCTGGGCAGGGATCCCGTGCTCTCTGTCTGTGAGTGCAGTCAGTGCAGGGTAAGAGCTGGGCAGGGATCCCGTGCTCTCTCTGTGAGTGCAGTCCAGGGCAGGGTAAGAGCTGGGCAGGGATCCCCTGCTCTCCTCTCTGTGAGTGCAGTCAGTGCAGGGTAAGAGCCGGGCAGGGATCCCGTGCTCTCTCTCTGTGAGTGCAGTCAGTGCAGGGTAAGAGCTGGGCAGGGATCCCCTGCTCTCTCTCTGTGAGTGCAGTCAGGGCAGGGTAAGAGCTGGGCAGGGATCCCTGCTCTCTCTCTGTGAGTGCAGTCAGGGCAGGGTAAGAGCTGGGCAGGGATCCCCTGCTCTCTCTCTGTGAGTGCAGTCAGTGCAGGGTAAGAGCCGGGCAGGGATCCCGTGCTCTCTCTGTGAGTGCAGTCAGGTGCAGGGTAAGAGCCGGGCAGGGATCCCGTGCTCTCTCTCTGTGAGTGCAGTCAGGGCAGGGTAAGAGGCTGGGCAGGGATCCCGTGCTCTCTTCTGTGAGTGCAGTCAGTGCAGGGTAAGAGCTGGGCAGGGATCCCGTGCTCTCTCTCTGTGAGTGCAGTCAGTGCAGGGTAAGAGCCGGGCAGGGATCCCGTGCTCTCTGTCTGTGAGTGCAGTCAGTGCAGGGTAGAGCCGGGCAGGGATCCCGTGCTCTCTGTCTGTGAGTGCAGTCAGTGCAGGGTAAGAGCCGGGCAGGGATCCCGTGCTCTCTCTGTGAGTGCAGTCAGGGCAGGGTAAGAGCCGGGCAGGGATCCCGTGCTCTCTGTCTGTGAGTGCAGTCAGTGCAGGGTAAGAGCTGGGCAGGGATCCCGTGCTCTCTGTCTGTGAGTGCAGTCAGGGCAGGGTAAGAGCTGGGCAGGGATCCCGTGCTCTCTGTCTGTGAGTGCAGTCAGTGCAGGGTAAGAGCTGGGCAGGGATCCCGTGCTCTCTCTCTGTGAGTGCAGTCAGGGCAGGGTAAGAGCTGGGCAGGGATCCCCTGCTCTCTGTCTGTGAGTGCAGTCAGTGCAGGGTAAAGCTGGGCAGGGATCCCGTGCTCTCTCTCTGTGAGTGCAGTCAGGGCAGGGTAGAGCGGGGCAGGGATCCCGTGCTCTCTGTCGGAGTGCAGTCAGTGCAGGGTAAGAGCTGGGCAGGGATCCCGTGCTCTCTGCTGTGAGTGCAGTCAGTGCAGGGTAAGAGCCGGGCAG